>NC_037685.1:85943493-86164128 GCF_003255815.1 Theropithecus gelada | reverse complement strand
AAAAAAAAAAAAAAAAAAAAAAAAAAAAAAAAAAAAAAGAAAAATATATGTCTTATAGACTTATAAGACTACAATCAAAACTGTTGGAACTAATGATCAAATTCAATAAAGTTAGAGGATACAAAATCAATATGCAAAAATCAGTAGCACTTTTATACACGATGAATCATTTGAAAAATAAATTTTAATATCCCACTTAAAATAGCTACAAAGGTAAAATACTAAAGAAGAAATTTAACCAAGAAGGTGAAAGATCTTGATAATGAAAACTATAAAACATTGATGATGGAAATTAAAGCAGACACAAATAAATAAAAAATATTCTGTGTCCATTGACTGGAAGAGCTAATATTGTTAAAATGACCTTACTACCTAAAGAGACCTTTAGGCTGAATGTAATCCCTATCAAAGGACCAAAGATAGTTTTCACAGAAATAGAAAAAAAATTCTAAAATTTATATGTAATCATAAAACAGTCCAGATAGCAAAAGCAATCTAAAGCAAAATTTAATAGTAACAAAGCTGGAGGCATTATCCTAACTTACTTTAAAATATACTGCAAAACAGCCAGGCATGGTAGCCTGTAACCCCAGCACTTTGGGAGGCCAAGGCAGATTAATCACTTGAGGGTAGCAGTTTGAGACCAGCCTGGCCAACGTGGTGAAACCCCATCTCCACTGAAAATACAAAAACTAACCAAATGTGGTGGCACACACCTGTAAGCCCAGCTACTCAGGAGGCTGAGACAGGAGAATTTGCTTGAACCCAGGAGGTGAGGCTGCAGTGAGCCAAGATGGTGCCACTGCACTCAAGCCTGGGCAAGAGAGAGACTCCATTTAAAAAAAAAATAAATTGTATATATATATGTATATATACACACACACAAACTACAAAGCTATCTTCATATACTACTAAAATATACCACAGATCTAATATGAAAATAGAATGATTTCATAAGAATAGACAGGTAGACCAATGGAACAGACTAGAGAACCAAGAAATAAATCCAGGCATTTATGGCCAACTGATTTTTTAATTTTTTTTTTTTTTTTAATTTAAATAGGTTACTGAGGAATAGGTGGTGTTTGGCTACATGGATAAGTTCCTTAGCAATGATTTCTGAGATCTTGGTGCACCCCATAACTCAAGCAGTGTATAATGTACCCAATGTGTAGTCGTTTATCCATCAGCTCCCTCCCATCCTTTCCCTCAAGTTCCCAAAATCTATCACATTATTCTTATGCCTTTGCATTTTCATAGCTTAGCTTCCACTTATGAGTGAAGATGAAGTTTGGTTTTCCATTCCTGAGTTACTTCACTTAGAATAATGATCTTCAGTTCCATCCATGTTGCTGTGAATGCCATTATTTCATTTCTTTTATGGCTGAGTAGTGTTCTATGGTGTATGTATACCACATTTTCTTTATCCAGTCCTTGACTGATGGGCATTTGGGCTGGTTCCATATTTTTGCAATTGCAAATTGTGCTGTTAATGACATGCATGTACAAGTATTTTTTCCTATAATGACATCTTTTCCTCTGGGTAGATACCCAGTAGTGGGATTGATGGATCAAATGGTAGATCTACTCTTAGTTCTTTAAGGAATCTTTACATTGTTTTCCATAGTGGTTATACTAGTTTACATTTCCACCAACAGCATAAAAATGTTCCCCTTTCACCACATCCATGCCAACATCCATTACTTTTTGATTTTTTGACTAAGTATGGCCAACTAATTTTTGACAAAGTTGCCAAGAGCACACAATGGGGAAAGGACGGTCTCTTCAATAAACATACATTCTAATGTATGTAGAAAAATGAAACTAGACCCATATCTCTCACCTTATATAAAAATCCAATGAAAATAGATTAAAGACTGATTTTTATATAGCCCCCAAAGCGCAGTCAAAAATAAAATAGACAAATTGAATTATATTAAACTAAAAAAACCTATGTACATCAAAGAAAACAGTCAACAGATTTAAGAGACAACCTACAGAGTATGAGAAAATGTTTGTAAATTGTACATCTGATAAGGAGTAGATGTCCAAATATATAAGGGACCCAAACATAATAAGAAACTCAATAATAAAATCCAAGTAATTCGATTTCAAAATGGTCAAAGGATGTGAATAGATATTTCTCAAAAGAAGACATACAAATGAATAACAGGTGTGTTAAAAATGCTCAACATCGCTAATTATCAGAGAAATATAAATCAGATATTATGTCTCACCTTTTAGAATGGGCATTTATGAAAAAGACAAAAGTTAAAAATTGGTGAGGATATAGAGAAATTATTGGACACTGTTGCTGGGAATGTAAATTAATACATTATGTAAAGCAGTAGGGAGGTTTCTTAAAAAAGTAAAATTAAAATTACCATATGATGCAGCATTCCCACTACTGGATATATATCCAAAATAAATGCAATAAATATGTCAAAGAGATATCTGCACTGCCATGTTCATGGCTGCATTAATCACAATAACTAAGATATGGGGTCAATCTAGGTGTCCATTAACAGATGAATGGATAAAGAAAATGTGGTATGCACAATGAAATACTATTCAGTCATGAAAAAGAAGAAAACCTCATAATTTTCAATAACGTGAATGAACCTACAACACATTATGTTAAGTGAAATAAACTAGGAGTAGAAAGATAATATTATATAATCTCATTCATATGTGGAATCTAAAATAGTTGATCTCATAGAAGTAGAGATTAGAAGGGTGGGTTCCAGAGGCTGGAGTGGTTGGCAGAAGCAGTTGGGGAGATGTTGGTCAACGATCAAAAAATTCCATTTGGAGGAAAAAGTTCAAGAGATATATTATACAACAGCGTTATTATAGTTAACAATATATTTTATTCTTGAAAAAATGCAAAGGGAGTAAAGTGCTCTTACCATAGAAACAAAAACTATGTAAGGTGATGCATATGTTAATTACCTAGATATAGTCATTACACAATGTATATGTACTTCAAAAGTCATTTAATACAGAATACATATAGTTTTATCTGTCAATTTTTAAAAAAGAGAAAGAAGCCAATTCACATTTACTGAGCACTTTATATTGATATTTTAATGTAATCATGATGAATCTATATAATAGGACTTTATTAATCCTATTGTATTCTTTGAGATAACAGAAACTAAGATACTTGAAATATCTTGCTCCAGGTCACAGTTCTAATTGGTGACAGATCTGAGACTCAATTCTTTCCCAAACCAAACAATGTTCTTAGGCTCAACCAGCAGTCACATTGCTAGAAACATGACATGACAGTAAAGAATTTTGACAAGTGTTCAGTGACAGAAAACTGCCCTAAGTATCTGGAAGGCTTTTCATCTTTCCACAGGTAGGACTAACCAAGTGTCATTTCTGACCTAAACACACACTATAACACAAAGCTACACGGTTAAAAAGTTGGATTATATACCAAAATTTATAATATGTTAACAATATGTCTAAACTGTGGAGTGTTCTCTTTTTTAATAGTTTTTCATAATTTCTAATTCTTCTAAAATTAATATTAATAAATAAGTAGAAGATAAATGAAACAATGTTTACTCTCTAAGGTCTAGTGGGATTGTTGGTTTTTGTTTGTTTGTTTCCTAAGAAGAAATATGACAGTAACATTGTAACAAAGGAAATGCATACAGCTTAATTGTATCAATGGGAAAACTGGCTGGGACCCACAAATCCAGCGGCAATCATTCTGCCTGGCAAAAAGCTCTCCTAGCCATGCTATATCCATTTCCATTACATTCTGAAGAAAATACTCGCTTAAAGTGATACTGTTTAGCTTTCAGATCTAGACAGATCCAATAATGATGCTGATTGACATCATGAATAAGACAGCTTTATCACTTTGAGTCATCTTCATGTTAGAAACTGTCTGCCACTGGAATAATTCCAGTAGTGACAAATGACAAAATCTTCTATTTAGATGGTGATATGGAAAATTTGTAGTTAACAATTTGAAAAAAAAAAAAATCTCATTAGAACATCCTGTGTCAGATACTGTTTTGAATACAGAAGAATTCTGCTTAATTTCCTTAAGTTTTGTTGTTATTGTTGATATTATTCAGGACTTAACTATAATTTAAATACTTAAAAACACAAACATAGTTGAACAAGATTTTGTCAATGTATTAGTCCGTTTCTATACTGCTATGAAAAAATACCTGAGCCTGGGTAATTTACAAAGAAAAAGAGGTTTAATAGACTCACAATTCCACATGACTGGGGAAGCCTCACAATCATGGTGGAAGGTGAAGGAGGAGCAAAGGCATGTCTTACATGGCAGCAGCCAAGAGATCATATGCAGGGGAACTGCCCTTTATAACCCATCAGATCTCATGGGACTTATTCACTATCACAAGAACAGCATGAGGAAAACCTGCCCCCATGATTTAATTACCTTCCACCAGGTCCCTCCCATGACATGTGGGGATTATGGTAACTAGAATTCAAGGTAAGATTTGAGTGGGGACACAGCCAAACCATATCAATTAATAAACATAATACTAACATGCTTATAATATTCCAAATATAACTAACAAGGAAAAAGAAAATAAAACATCAAAATGATTTTTAAAAATCAATAAAATTAAGAAAAGGCTAGAGATATCAGTAATTGCGAGATGAAAAAGTGTTGAATAAAGAACTGAGAATGGGGACAATCAAAAGTTATACCAGTTACATTCTACTCCTGCCTATTCATTATTTATTTCTTATTATATCAAAATGGGTGAGAACAGCTATTACTTCTTCGAGGAATATGCCATTAACTCCTTATCATATTTTAAAATGTATGTGCACAAATGTCTCTGAAACGAATAATAACAACACACATTTACTTAGTGTTGTTAAGCCCTTTTCTAACCACTTTGAAAGCATTAATATTTTTCTACTTAATAATAGTTCTGAGATTATTCTTTTGGCATTCAGGGTAAAGTGTGTGTGTGTGTGTATGTGTTTTATACAGATATATTCGAAGCCAGAAATATCCTCATATACTATCAATAAATGCTATGTATGATGTATACTAATGAAAATGTAGTAAAAATTTATTTTAAAGATAAAAACTTAAAAATAAATTTTCAAAAGAAGAAGAATGTCAAAGGGAGTTTTTAGCACTTCTAAATCTTGATGCACTAGGCACTTAAAGTTTTAATTCTTTTATTAAAAGTATAAAACAAATACAACTAACTAGGGAGGTAAAAGATCTCTATAAGAAGTACAAAACACTGGTCAAAGAAATAAGAGATGATAAAAACAAATGGAATAACATTCAATTTCTCATGAATAGGAAGAATCAATATCATAAAAATGGTTATACTGCTCAACGCAATTTGTAGATTCAATACTATTCCTGTTAAACTAGCATTGACATTCTTCACAGAACTAGAAAAAAAAATAAATAAATTTATATGGAACCAAAATACAGCCCAAATAGCCAAGTCAATCCTAAGCAAAAAACACGAAGCTGAAGGCATCATGCTACCTGACTTTAAACTATGCCTCAGGGATTCAGTAACCAAAACAGAATGGTTCTGGTACAAAAACAGACAGATTAATGGAACACAACAGAGAACTCAGAAATAAGGCCACACACCTACAACTATCTGATCTTTGACAAACCTGAGACAAACAAGCAACAGGGAAAGGATTCCTTATTCAATAAATAGTGCTGGGATAATTGGCTAGCCATATGAAGAAGATTAAAACAAGACCTCTTCTTTAAACCATATACAAAAAATTAACTCAGGATGGATCAAACACCTAAATAAGAAAACCCAAAACTATGAAAACCCTGGAAGACAACCTTGGCAATATCATTCAGGACATAGGCATGTACAAAAATTTTATGACAAAGATGCCAAAAGCAATTTCAACAAAAGCAAAAATGGAATAATGTGATCTAATCAGGCTAAAGAGCTTCTGCACTACAAAGGAAACTCAATAGAATGAGCAGATGACCTAGAGAATGGGAAACGATTTTTGCAAACTATGCATCTGACAAAGATCTAACATCTGACATTTACAAAGAACTTAAACAAATTTACAAGAAAAGAAAACACAACCCTATAAAAAAGTGGTCAAAGGATATGAACAGACACTTCTGAAAAGAAAACACTCATGCAGCCAACAATCATATGACAAAAAGTTTCCACGCACTGATTATTAAAGAAATGCAAATCAAAACCCCAATGAGATACCATCTCATACCAGTGAGAATGGCTATTATTAAAAAGTCAAAAAATTACATATCCTGGTGAGGTTGTAGAGAAAAGGGAATGCTTATACACTGTTGGTTGGAGTGTAAATTAGTTCAATCATTGTGGAAGACAGTGTGGTGATTCCTCAAAGTCCTAAAGACATATCTATCATTTGACCCAGTAATCCATTACTAGGTATATACCCAAAGGAATATGAGTCATTCTAATATAAAGATGCATGCATGTGTATGTTCACTGCAGCACTGTTCACAATAGCAAAAACATGAAATCAACCTAAATGTCCATCAGTGATAGACTGAATAAAGGAAATATGGTACATATACCACAGAATACAATGCAGTCATATAAAAGAACAGAATAATGTCTTTTGTGGCAACATGGATAGAGCTGAAGGTCATTATCCTTAGCAAACTAATATGAAAAGAGAAAACCACATATCTCATGTTCGCACTTACAAGTGAGAAGTAAATGATGACAACACATGGACACATAAAGGGGAACAACATACACTAGGGCCTCCTGGAGGATGGAGGGTAGGAAGAGGGAGAAGATCAGGAAAAAGAACTAATGGGTACTGATCTTATACCTGGGTGATGAAACAATCTGTACAACAAGCCCCCATGACAAAAGGTTACTTGCAAAACAAATCTGCACATGTGCCCCAGAAGGTAAAATTTAAAAAAATACAATACAATCTTAAAAGCATAATTATAAATGTTATTTTTGCAAATAAAAGTTTTATGCAAGATACATAGCTATATAATAATAATCATCTCATAACTTATATTTATAATGCTAATTACAGAAGTTGAAAAATATTAACCAACAAACAGGATATGAATGGCAGCTGTTCCAGACGTTTAAAAATGCAAAGCAAAAGAATGAAACTTAAAGAAAGGAAAAAAACTCTCAGAGAACTTTTTAGAGAATACTATCGTATTCTCATCTGCCAAACTCAGGGAATACTATTGTATTCTCATCTGTCAAAAAAAGTGAAGCTGAAAAGAAATGTTCACTATCTGCATACTACTAATTTGTGAACAACAGGTCAAGAATTAAAACTGATAAATTGTAACTGACATTGAAGGTTTAACCACCGCAAGCTAAATAACGAAGTCCCTGAGAAAATTAGAATGCTATAGGCCTCTCGCAAGAAAGATTTCCATTAGAAAAACAGAGCTCATTACCTTGAAGAAGATGATCTAAAGGTTCAAAAATGTAATTCCCTTTTTTTATTTGTATAGAATAATAATAAGCATTTTTAAATTGCAAAGACAAGCATGGTAAAAATGTTCTGACTGCCATCAATATTTATAAATGTAATGATTTGTTGTCTCTCTGATATTTAGTATTTAGAAACACTAAGAACTAGTAAGCCTTAAATTTAATAGTTTCTTATTTCTATGAAATACTTTTTGTCATAATCTTCTAAATAACTACCTAAAATCATTGCAGCAAAAATATAAACATAAACACAGATCAAATCATTAACCACAATCCTACTAAATAACACTTTCTAACCCAAATTAGAGCATTATTTTCATTAATCAAGAATGTGCTAGGTTTGTACCAGGTACCAAGGTTGTAGATATGCTAGGTGACCCTACTTCAGCTGTTGTTTTAGGGAATTTTCCCTGTGCATGTAGCGAAAAAAAAAGAGGGCCGGTGGGGGAACTGGGGAAATAGAGAGAGAATTATTTTATAAAGCTGTGGCTATCAGAATGTGTCTGGTTAAACTGCCTTCATTTCTGAAAATATCTTACCGATTCAGAGGAGAGTAGAAAGAATCTTCACCCTGCTTTTTCTCTTATTTCTCAAGTTATGTAGTATGCATGACCTAAAATAGATTTGTCTAGTAGGTGTGAGTAAAATGTAGATTACTGGATTTCCCATCATTCACATGAATCAAAGTCTGACTGACAGTCCCAAGGATCTATTTTTGTTTTTTGTTTTGAGACAGAGTCTCACTCTGTCACCCAGACTGGAGTGCAGTGGCACGATCTTGGCTCACTGCAACCTCCACCTCCTGGGTTCAAGTGATTCTCCTACCTCAGCCTCCTGAAGAGCTGGGACTACAGACGCACATCACCATGCCTGGTTATTTTTTGTATTTTTAGTAGAGACGGGGTTTCACCCTGTTGACCATGCTGGTCTTGAACTCCTGACCTCAAGTAATCAACCTGCCTCAGTCTCCCAAAATGCTGGGATTACAACATTCAGCCACTGTGCCCAGCCTCCAGGGATCTTTGTTTAAAACAAACACTCCAAGTGGCTGTTATAAGCATTGATTAGAGAACCACTGGTAAAGTATGACTGAAGGCTACATATATGTTACTCCAATAAGAGAGAGAAGATAGAAAGGAAATTTCCAAAATAAATTTCAGATAAAATGATAATTTGGTTCATTTCATTATCTTGAATAAACAGAGTTAAGGAAGAACCATTTGCTTATTTGAACACATAAATGTATTCTATTTAACTTTATTTTTTGGTGACCAAAGACTTAAAAAAGGATTGTCAAAATCAGATCATTTTCTCTAAAATTTCAATTAATTTTTATGTGAAATCAACATAATCTTTACTTAAAATATATTGCATTTGTTTTCATTAGTGAAGAAGTTCATGGGTTTTTTTTCCCCCAAATGTGTGGATAATATTTTGTGCTTATCATATTTAGAGATACTGTTTTTAGAGGTTTCTCAGCCCTTGGGTTGAAACTGCTCTAAAGTAAATTGGCCTTTCAATTTGTCCTTCAAATAGATGTGTCTTATGTATCCTTTCTGTTTTTTGCTAGACGACACTAGCTTCATATCTAACTCTACCATCTCTTCCTCTTGGTACAGGGCTAGACTATATTTCTCCCATTTCATTATATTCAGGTACATCAATGTGACTAAATTATAGCATATGGGGTCTTAGTGAGTGGTATGTTTCACTTCCGGGGTTGATTTGTTAAAGTTTTTCATACAAACAATCCCATCGTCTTCCCCTTTTTCACTGGATAAATAGGAATCAATATCTAGGACGAACTTGTAAACCAGGTGTTAAAACCTAGGACGTCGGATGACTGTGGAGAAGAGCAACCTGCTGTCACATGCATCCACTGAATCCTGTCAAATAAGCAATAAATACACTTCTTTTTTTAAGACTATATATACTTGAGAACATATTTATTATGGCTATTCCATTCATATAAACAAATATAATAATTAGATATTCATGGATTACATAAGATTTTATTTTAAATATTTTAAATAGTGTTAAGCCATTTTTTCATCACCATAAAGAAATACATGAGACTAGGAAGTTTAAAAAGAAAAGAGCATTGGATCAGGGTTCTGCAGGTGTTACAGGAAGTGTGGTGCCAGCATCTACTTCTGACGAGGGCCTCAGAAAGTTTCCAGTGATGGCAGAAGGTGAAGGAAGAGCAGGTATGTCACATGGTGACAGAGGGAGTGAGAAACAGAAGGGAGGATGTACTAGGCTTTCATGTGAACTAATAGAAAGAGAACTCAGTCATTGCAAGGAGGGCATTAAGCCATTCATGAGGGATCCTCCCTATCCAAACACTTGCCACCAGGCCCCACTTCCAACATAGGGGGTTACATTTCAATATAAGATTTTGAGGGGACAAATATCCAAACCATATCAACGGTCTTGTATTAAAATATATTCCCTAGATTGATTGATGTTGACAAAAAAGTGGACATAGAGAAATTAAGGATAATGAAACCATAATAAAGAGTTTTTGCTTTACTCAGAAACATGTGGAGATTTGAAAAATGCATTGACCCAAAGTATACAATAAAAACAAAGAGGAGAAACTGCAAGCCTGCAGCTTTTCTTGAATATCAGATTTCTGAGATTGCAGGTAACACACAATCTAAAATGAGACTGGTACCTGCAAGGAGAAATTAGACAAAAGTACTCACTTACCCAAGGCAAGATTCACCAGGAAACCAGTCAAAATAATTCAAGTAAGGTGACTGGCAAGTAAGTAGAGACTGAATATTCACTGATACGTGACGATGAAGCTCTTGCAGCCTGAAAATATAAGGAAAGTCTACATTCCTTTGTAGCCTCTCTTCATAAAACCCACCAAATTCACAAAAAAGATTGACAGAGCCCTCAAAAAGTCTCCCTTATGGTATAAAACTGGGGAGAATAAAAGAAGGTGCTGTGGTATAGACATGGAATCCTACTGAGACTTTTCTTCCATATCTCCAGCAGAACACATTTCTGACCTGTGTAGTAAAGGACAACACCAACTGTAACCGCTAGGACATTGGTGAAAAGCCATTGCAACAGGAGAAAGGGAACAGGAAATAATACCTCTACTCCCAGGGAAGGAGTAGATACAGGTGCGGCTCAGAAGTACTGAGAATGTTGCACCATGAGACTCAATGACTTGCTTATGGCTAAGACTCAATAAAAAAAAAAAAACAGAATAGAGTCTACCCCACCACACATGTAACTAGGCTAACAAATGTCCAGCCGTCAGTAAGTTGCAACAGTCTAACCCTTTCAAAAGTGCAGGACAGAAAGAATATTGAATCTGACTTTGGAGTAGACATGAAAAAAATGAACAACAGAAACCTCTGGCAAACCAGGCCACATCCTAAGCACAAGGCATTGGTAAGGGAATTTGAAGCCTCTGAGGCACTGAGGTCCACCATAGGAACAAGAAACATCAAACCCAGCACAGCTGCTAGTTATATCAACTTATTCCCCTCAAAGACCTGGGGGAAGAAAAGACATGGCTGTTATCAGATATATAAACATATTCACCCCAGTCTCTACTGTCATATACAAAATGTCAAATTTTTAACAAAGAAGTGTGAGCCACATTAAACATAAAAAAATAAACACACTACCAAGAGACAAAGCAATCATCAGATTTAGACTCAAATGACACAGATGTTAAAATTGTCTGACAATAAGAAACATTCTGGGGCATGTCATATTCAAACTTCTAGATGCAATTAGAAATAGGAAATTTTAATTGCAAATGGGAAAAGAGAGTCATCTCATACAAAGAATCTTCAATAAGAATTAGAGCAGTTGTCTTTTCAGAAACCATACAAGCCAGAAGACAATAAATTGACATGTTTAAAGTGCTAAAAGAAATTAAAGACATAAATAGAACAATAGAACTTGTTCATGAACCAGAACACTCAGTATGAGTAAGAGAGCAGTACTCCCCAAGTTTATCTGCAAATTCTGTGCAATTCCTCTCAAAATACCAGATGAATTTTTTTGCAGAATTTGACAAGCTACTCCTAAAATTGAAATGTAAATGAAGCATCCCAGACTAGCCAAAATAATCTTGGAAAGTAAGAACAAAGCTGGAGACTCACATTTCTGATTTCAAAACCTATTACAAAAGCTGCAATTATCAACTTTATCTTCTAATGGCACAAGGATAGCCATATTGGTTCATGGAATGGAATCAAAGGTCCAGAAATAAATTCATATTTCTGTGATCAACTGATTTTCTAGAAAATTCATATCTCTGTGGTCAACTGATTTTCTAGAAGGATGCCAACACCTTTCCTTGGTGAAAGAATAGTCTTTTCAAGCAATGGTGCTCGAACATTGGATATTTACAGTTAATGAATGAAATTGTACTTCTCTTTTATACCACTTAAAAATGAACTCAAATTAAATCAAAGACTAGATTGCAATATCTCACACTACAAAACTCTCCAAAAAAGTATAAATCATTGTAGATTTTCATTAGGCAATGGCTTCTAAGATATGACACAAATAACACGCAACTGAAAAAAATAGATGGTTTGGACTTCAAATTAAAAGTTTCTGTAATTCAATGGACACAATTAAGAAAGTTTTCTTTTTTTACAAAATGAAAGAAAACACATGTAAATTATACATCTAGACTACATAAAGAACTCTTGCAACTTAACAACAAACCAAATACCTGGTTACAAAACAGGCAAAGGGCTAGGCATTATAGACATTACTCCAAAGAATTCACTAAGCATTACTCCAAAGAATACTAATGGTGAAGAAGCATATGAGAAGGTACTCAATGTCATTAGTCATTAGAAAAATGCAAACCAGAACCATGATGAGAACAACTTTACTCTCACCATGATAGCTATATATTTTTAAGTGTTGGCAAAGATGTGGGAAAATTAGAACTAAACATTGCTCATGGAAATGTAAACTTATGGACCTGCTTTGGAAAGCAGTTTATAATTTCTCAGTAAGGTAAACATAGAGTTTTCATATGAGCCAGCAATTCTATTTCTAGGTATATACCAAAGAGAACTGACAACATTCTTCACACATAAGCTGATACTAGAAAGTTTATGGCAGAATTATTCATATTAGCAAAAATGTGAAAATAACCCTAATTTAACTGATAAATAGAAAATCCAATGTGACATATACATATAATGGAATAATATATAGTCATACAAAAGAAATGAATTACATTCTACGATATGAGTAAACTTTGAAAACATTATGCTAATGGAAAGAATTTGACCATAAAGCCACCTACTGTATGATTCCATTTATATAAAATGTCCAGAGCTGGCAAATCTATAGAGACAGAAAATAGATTAGTTGTTGCCAGAGGTGAGCGCGAAGTGTCTTTGTGGAGACTGCTAAAGTGTATAAGCTTTCTTTGGGGAGTAATAAAAATATTCTGGAGTTAGGAATTGGTTATAGTAGTTGCAAAATCTTGTGAATATACTAAAAATCACTGAATTGTATATGTTAATGGAGTGAATTTTATCTTAATTTAAAAAGGCTTGGTATATTAAAAGTAAAAGAATGAACAAAGTACACCATAATATAAACATAAAACAAAATGAAGCAGAAATTGCCATATCAATATCAGTGAAAGAAGGCTTTAGAAGAAGGGATATTATTAGCATTAAAGTGAATATTAAAAAATGAGTCAAACACCCAGGAATACATAAAAATACTAATGTGTATGATCCTTTAAAAGTTTCTATTATGTAAAACAAGAAATGATGAAAATTAAAGGAGAACTAAACAATACAAAAATATATTTGTATGTTTCAATGCTAGTTTCTCTCTTAGTAATCAAAAGAAAAAGTAGGCAGAAAATCAATACTGAATAGAAGACCTGAAAACCAATATTCACTAACTGGATCTAACTTGGTTTTTAAATATTATTTTAATTTTGTTTTTATTCATTTTCATTTTCTTTTATTTTTTCTTTAAGACTAGTCAAGTATTAGTGAGAGGGAAACAGTAGAACAAGAGGTTTCATCTGTAACTGTCAGTGAATGATCAACTGCCATAACTCACTACTTTTGGAGGAGCCCATTTTTTTTATTGACACATAGGAGCTATACATATTTTTGAGGTACATGTGATATTTTTATATATTTATATAATATGCAAAGACTGAATCAGGGTAATTGGAATATTTACCTTAAATATTTATATTATCTTTATGCTAGGAACATTCAAATTATTCTGTTCTATTTTAAAGGGTACAACAGATTATTGTTAATTATAGATACCCTACTGATCTATCTATCATTAGGCCTTATGTCTTCTGTCTAAGTGTGTATTTATATCCATTAATCAACCTCTCTTTAACTCTCACACCCCTCTTTCCAGTCTCTGGTAACCACAAATCTACTCTTTCTTTTTATGAGATCTACTATTTTAGCTCCCACATATGAGTGAGAATATGCAGTATTTGTCTTTATGCACTTGGCTTATTTCACGTAACATGGTATCTTCCAATTTCACCCATGTTGCTGAAAAATGACAAGATTTCTTTCTCTTCTATAGCTGAATTATATTCCATTGTGTATATGTACCACATTTCTGTATTCATTTATATATTGATGGATACTTAGGTTGATTCCATATCTTTGCCATTGTGAGTAGTGCTACGATAAACATGAGAGTGCAAGAAGCTCTTTGATATACTGGTTTTCTCTCCTTTGGATACATAGCCAGTAATAGAATTGCTGGGTCATATAGTAGTTCTGTTTTTCATTTTTGAGGAACTTTCATATAAATTTCCATAAGTGGCTGTACTAATTTACATTCCTGCCAACAGTGTACAAGGGTTACATTTTCTCCACTTCCTCACCAGCATCTGTTAATTCCTGTCTTTTTGATTAAAAAAACACTTTTAATTGAGGTGATATGTTATTTCATTGTGGATTTAATTTATATTTCTCTTTTAATTAGTGATGTTGAGCATTTTTTTCATATAGCTGGTGCACATTTGTATATATTATCTTGAGAAATGTCTATTCAGATCTTTTCCCCATTTTGAAATAAAATTATGTGGAATTTTTTTGTTACGAAGTTTCTTATATTTTCTGCTTTATTTCTTGTCAGAGGTGTAGTTTGCAAATATTTTCTCCCATTCCGTGTGTTGTCACTTCACTTTGTTGATCATTTTCTTTTCTTAGCAGAAAGTTTTTAGCTTGATGTAATACCATTTGCCCATTTTTGCTTTTGTTACCTGTAATTTTAGATACCACATACACACACACACACAAATGTCTGCTGAGAAATATCCTGGACTGTTTCCCCGAAGTTTTCTTCCAGTAATTCCATGTTTTAGGTTTAAATCTTTAATACATTTTCATTTGAGTTTTGTATATTGTGAGAGATAGGGACCTAGCTTCATTTATCTCCATAAGATTATCCAGTTTCTCCAGTAACTTTTATTGAAGAGACTGTCCTTTCCCTGTTGTATGTTCTTGGTGTCCTTGTCAAAAATAAGTTGGCTGTAAATGTGTGTATTGATATCTGGGATTTCTATTTTGTTCCATTGGTCTGTGTGTCTGTTTTTACGTTGGTACCATGATGTTTTTTGTTGAGAATTTTGTTAGCTAGTATTTTGTTGAGAAATTTGCATGTATGTTCATCAGTAATATTTGCCTGTAGTTTTCTTTTTTGGTTTACCCTTGTTTAGTTTTGGTGTCAATATATTGCTGGCCTCATAATATGAGTTGAAATATTTCCTCCTCATTTTTTGATATTTGCATACAATTGGTATAAGTTCTTTAAATATTTGGTACAATTCAGCAGTGAAGTCATCAGAACCCAGGATTTTCTTTGACACTTTATTACAGCTTTGACCTTATTTCTCATTATTGCTTTGTTGATGTTTTATATTTCTTCATGGTTTAATCTTGGTAGAATGTATTGTCAAGGGATGTATCTATTTTTTCTAGGTTTTAATTTGCTGGCATATAATTGTTCATAATAGCCTGTGATAATTCTTGTACTTCCGTGGTCTCAGTTGTTATTTCTCCTTTTTGTTTATAATTTTACCTGTTTCTGTCTTCTCTCTATTTTTCCTTAGTCTGGCTAAAGGTTTGTTGATTTTGTTTATCTTTCCCCCAAAATCAACTCTTCATTTCCTTGGTTTGCATTTTTTTTTTTTTAGTTTCAGTTTTATTTATTTTGTTCTGGTCTTGTTATTTCTTCCCTTCTATTACTTTGGGCTCTGGTTATTCTTTTCTCCTTCGTTGAAGTGCATCACTGACTTTTTTTGAAGTCTTTATACTTTTTTTATGTAGTTGTTTACTGCTTTAAATTTCTCTCAGTACAGATTTTGCTGTATCCTATAAATTTTGTTGTCTTTCCATTTTCATTTAAGATATTTTTAAATTTTATTTTTAATGTATTCATAAACCTATTTATTGTTTAGGAGTATTTTGTTCAATGTCCAAGTGTTTGTGAAGTTTCTAATGTTCCTTTTGTTATTGATTGCTAGTTTTATTCAATTGATGTCTGAAGTGATATTTGTTATAATGTCTAATTTTTTGACTTGAGGTTGTTTTGTGGTCTAGCATATGTTTTATTCTGGAAAATGTTCCATGTGCTCATAAGAAGAATTTGTATTCTGCAGCAGTGGGGTGGAAGGTTTTGTAAATGTCAATTAGGCCTATTTAGTCTAGCATGTAGTTTAACTTTAGATTTATTGATTTTCTGTCTAGATGATCTCTCCATTAATGATAGTGGGGTGCTGAAGTCTGCTACTATTATTATATCGCAGTCCATCTCTCTCTAGATCTACTAATGTTTGCCTTATATGCTTGGGTGCTCAGATGTTAGGTGCACAGCTATTTATAATTGTGATATCTTCTTGTTTAATTGAACCTTTTATCATTATATAGTGACTTTTCTTTGTATCTCCTTACAATCTTTGACCTGTAGTCCATTTTATCTGATATAAATATAGCTATCTTTCTTTCTTTCTTTCTTTCTTTCTTTCTTTCTTTCTTTCTTTCTNTAGCTATCTTTCTTTCTTTCTTTCTTTCTTTCTTTCTTTCTTTCTTTCTTTCTTTCTTTCTTTCTTTCTTTCTTTCTTTCTCTCTCTCTTTCTCTCTCTCTTTCTCTCTCTCTCTCTCTTTCTTTCTTTCTTTCTTTCTTTCTTTCTTTCTTTCTTTCTTTCTTTCTTTCTTTCTTTCTTTCTTTCTTTCTTTCTTTCTTTCTTTCTTTCTTTCTTTCTTTCTTTCTCTTTTCATTTAGCTCTTGGAAAATGTCATCCCTCTCCCTCCTGGCCTGTATGGTTTCTGTTAAGAAGTCTGTTGCAAAAAGAATTAGTGCTTCTTTATATGTTATTTGTTTTCTTTATCTTGCTTCTTTTAGGATTCCCTCTTTGTTCTTGACCTTTGAGAGTTTAATTATTATATGCCTTGGTGTAGTCTAATTTGCATTGTTTTTTTTGTGTGTGTGTGTTTTTTGTTTGTTTGTTTGTTTTTATGTTTTCTGGCCTTCCTGTGTCTGAATTTCCA
Organism: Theropithecus gelada; assembly: GCF_003255815.1. Classification (NCBI taxonomy): domain Eukaryota; kingdom Metazoa; phylum Chordata; class Mammalia; order Primates; family Cercopithecidae; genus Theropithecus; species Theropithecus gelada. Next base: position 86,147,102 of record NC_037685.1, on the reverse strand, counting down.
TCTCTTTCTTAAGTTTTGCAAAGTTTTCTGTTATTATTTCTTTGAATAAGCTTCTACCCTGTGCATGTCTAATTCCCAGTAATTCTTAGATTGGTCTTTTAAAATAATTTTCTATATCTTATAGATGAACTTCAACTCTTTTCATTTTCTTTCTGCTCATTGTATATTTTCAAAAGGCCTGTATTTGAGCTTACTGATTCTTTCCTTTCCTTGATCCATTCTGCTATTGATAGCCTCCAGTGAGCTTCTCAGCTTGACAAATGTATTTCTTAATTCCATGATTTCTGTTTAATGTTTGTGTTATTTCAATGTCTTTATTAAAATTCTCTGATATTTTTCTGATTTTCTTTTTTATGCTATCCTGAGGACCACTGAGTTTCCTCAAAACTGCTATTTTGAATTCTTGATAAGAGAGCTTATGTGCTGCCATCTCACTAGGATCAGTCTTTCATCTCTTTTTTTTTTTTTCCCCCATTTGGAAAGACCATGGTTCCCTGTTTGCTATTGTTTTATTTAAGAAACTTGAATATCTTCAAATGTTGGTATCTGCTGTGTGTGTGTGCTTGTGTGTGTGTATATACACATATACACATACATATATACTGAGAGGAAGAGGGAAAAAGGATAAATAGCTGATAACTTTAATTTTATTAAATCTACAGAATGAAAATTCACTGAGAGGAAATAGGAAAATAATCCTTGAAAGAATGTTAAATATTTTAGAATTTCCAAATATGCTTAGGAAAAAAAAATCGTATGATGTCTCAGTCTGTTTAATGTTGCTGTAAGAGAATATCTGAGATTGGATAGTTAATTTAAAAAGAGATTAATTTGTCTCATGATTCTGGTGATTAGAAGGTTGGACATGTGTATCTGGTGCTTCAGGATGCTTCAATCTGCATGAAAAGTGAAAGGGAAGCAGATGTGTGCAAAGAGATCACATGATCAATGAGGAGGCAGGATGGGGCAGATGCCAGGCTCTTTTTAACAATCAGTTCTTGTGGAGACTAATAAAGTGAGAATTCACTCACCTTCTAGGAAGGGCATCAATCTACTCATGAGGAATCTACTCCCAAACATTCACTTTTTTTTTTTTTTTTTTTTTTTTTTTTTTTTTTTTTTTTTTTTTTTTGAGACCGAGTCTTTCTCTGTCACCCAGGCTGGAGTGCAGTGGCAGGATCTAGGCTCACTGCAAGCTCCGCCTCCCGGATTCAAGCCATTCTCCCCTGCTTCAGTCTCCCGAGTAGCTGGGACTACAGGCACCTGCCACCAAGCCCGGCTCATTTTTTGTTCTTTTAGTAGAGACGGGGTTTCACCATGTTAGCCAGGATGGTCTCAATCTTCTGACCTCGTGATCCACCCACCTCGGCCTCCCAAAGTGCTGGGATTACAGGCATGAGCCACCGAGCCCAGACCCCCAAACACCCACTTTTAAGCCCTGTTTCCAACACTGGGGGTCAAATTTCTACATGAAGTCTGGAGGGGACAAATATTCAAACTGTAGCATATGATAAATACATTTCAAAAGCAGTGGGGTTTTGTTTAAAATTATCATGAATTTGTTCTGGAGTAGACCCCTTCATCAAATTTCATAAACTTTTACAGTAGTGGCCCATGACTCAAAGAATAATACAGAAAAATAGACTACATAATCTAATCTTTTTTTTTTTTTTTCAGTGAAAGAAGGCTTAGAAAATAGATGTTTGTGCAGCACCTTGGTTTCTATAGAAATTAATTTAGGAAACGATTTTAGAGCTACCTAGTAAAAGAAAAAATATCGATAGTATAAGCATAGGTTTTAGGACTCAGACAAAGCAGTGTGCATTTTGAATGATATATTTTTGAGAGAGAGAAATTTCACTAACACATTCTCTTTCATGTCTGAATATCCACTCAATGCCGAATTAAATAAAATTGAGTAAAATGTAGTGATTTTTTTTTTTTTAGTAAAGATGCTTGCAGTGAAATTGGTGTTGATAGTGAATTAAGTGGAATCAATGCTCTGTTTTATAAAACAGTAGTATATATACTCACCCTAAAGTTAACTGAGGTTTTCTATAGTAAAAGAACACACAAAAATATACATAAACTCTGTCTCTGTATCATAATACTCAGAAAACTAGATTCATATTTTAAATGAACACATAAAAGGGCATTACAGATACTCAGAAAACATTTTGTTTTACATCCAATTAAACATTAAAAGCAAGCTTTTCTCTTACCTTCTCTATTGGAACTTACCCTTTGCTTGATTATAATAGTGATGAGATTATTTAACACCATCCTCACAACGCTGGTACATTCTAGCATTAGCTTAGCAACAGTCATAATGAGGTGTGATTAAGATAATATTGGACTGCACCACCAACATGACAACCCACAGCTTTAAATTATCTTACTTAATCAATGTACCAGCAAGGGAGCAGAGGCTGTACAATGTCAACTAACTGTTTCACGTATGTTTCATGCGGTTGTGATAAATCATTCTTCTCTTGCTAAAACATTACCTTGTTAGCGCACACACCATTCTGTAGCCTTTCTTGGGGAATTCATTTCATTGACTTCAGTTATGATTGAGCAAAGGTGTATTGATTCAGACCCTAAAGGTTTAAGGTAATAACTTTTCATAGATCTAATAAATCATTGCATTGCCCCAATTCATCAGAGTCTACCACTAATCTTTTATAAGAAAGATTTATTCATAGAATATAACGGACACCATTTTTACACTGGCACAAATTCAAAGCCATAGATCTAGACAACTGCAGTTTTATATATACATTTGTGTTGCCTATAATAGCATGAATTGTCTGTCAAATCATTATCACACTTACGGACACTCTTGGCTACCCACTTCAAGTGTTGGCAGTCTATATTCTATATTAACAAAACAGAGATTCCTTCTGCTTTGATTGAAATAGCTATATATTAATTAGTTAAAACAATCACAACAAAAATGCTTAGATATAAGCCTATAGACAATGTCAAATTCTTAAACAAATCTGAAGAAAGTTATTTCTCAAGATCTCTTAGATAAAACAAAACAAAACAAAACATATACCACAACAACAAATAACTTTATCCTAAATCTTACTTCATTCTGGATTGGGGAGCTCAGTCAGATTGATTAACATAATGTTTGCAATTGTCCCAATTTTTAGGAACAGAAATGTTGAAAAGAGAAAGTCCAATTTTATTGTTTATATCAAGGTCATTTTGTCAACCTTCTCAATAGCTGAAGTAACAAACTACAAACCTCAGTGTCTTAAAACAGCACAGATATATTTTGCACTTTCGCTACCTAGCCATTGACGCTTGCCTAAGACCCTGCCCCCAAATTCTGATTCCCTAAGTAGCCACCACAATTAGATTATTTATAATAATTCTAACCAATTAAACAGGACAGTTTTGTTTTTTCAATTTTCCCAACACATTTTTTTTATCATCTTATAAACTTTTCCTTGTTTTCTTTTACAAGCCTGTAACCATTTCTTCAGAATGCATGCAGGTTGTGAGTAAAATGAAATGGACCTATTTACCACTCATCTTCTGCCATTAATTTCCTGCCACTGGAGAGTGGCCATTTATAAAGCTACAGTTTTCTAAATAATCAGCACTATTCTTCCTGGGGTTGCCAAAAGCAGTCTTTGAATTCAAAGACCATCTAGCAAAATCTTGCTTAGCTGTGAAAATAAGCCTGAGGATGCTCCACCAAGCATACAGCCAACTAGCTAAATCATTTACTATAATCCACAACAAAGACGCTTTTAAATAGAAAAGGAACTGAGTTGGAAACTTTTCCTCATGAGCAATAGCAGCAGCAAATCAAGGGCAAATAAATGAAAGAGATATGCACACTAGTTCATAGAACCAAAGCAGTGAGAACATTGTGATGTGTTACAATGTACTGCTAGTACTCAATTTCGAAGTATGTATATTGGAATATTGCCTGAAAATACTATTATTATCTAAAATCTACTTATGTGTTACTTCACTAGCACTAAGAATTATTGATATTATTGAAAATGACAGTATAAATAGAAACTTATCCACTGAAATGCCTAAGCATGAGGCTTTCTCGCTTGTGCAGGCTTGCCGTACAATTGATACAAAACTGATCTTCATAGTTGACAGATTTTTTAAAGAAGAAAAGGGACCGTTCCATTTTCAGCAAACGGAGGAATATAAAAATCATGATCCACCAAGGAAGTACAAATATAATCATGTGATTGAGAAACCCTTTTGTAAGAAAAGTGTTTTAAGTCACCTTTGCTATCTGACAATGTTGTTATTTGTGAGCAGGTGCAAAACAGAGTATGACAAGCCTTCTATAAAGTAACACAAAAGATCATTAAAAAGACTCATTTATTGTTAGAGAGGAAATATAAAACAATGAATAAAATAAAGATTTTAAATCAGAAAGCCTATGTTAAAATCACAGGCTTTCCACTAACCAGGAAGCAATTTCATGTAAATAACGCCAACCTAATTTCATGTAAATAACTCCAAGCCTTAAGGTCTTCATCTGGTAAATGGGGGAATAGAATCTTGTTTGTTGCATGTGAATATATAGTAAAACACTATAATGTTCACAGTATTGACTAATGAAAAGTCAGTTATATTTATAATAGAACATTATAACAGAATGGCCTCTCAACTAGGAATCAGTAAATCTGTTTATCCCAGTTAGAATATGAATTTGATATTTTGACTTGTTCACTTATCTCCAAATTTTTCATTTTTCCAATCTATAAACTGTGAGAGAAGAGGACATGTGGATGACACCTTTCATTAAATCATTCATTCATCCACTCATTCATTCATTCGACTCTTACTGAGCATATTCTATAGGCCAAGCATAAGGCACAATGGAGACAAAAATGAATAAAGCAGAAGTCTCTCTCCTATAAACACAGACTATCTAGTGGGGGAGTTGGAGAAGTACAATGCAGCAGGGTAATCACCTTCACCAAGTACTGCTGGCACACAGCGAAGAGATCAACTAAAACTAAAACTGCCAGGAAAAGCCAAAGCTTGTTTATGAATCTATGTATACTGAAAAATACACACACACGTGTGTGTGTGTGTGTGTGTGTGTGTGTGTGTGTGTATAATGTAGCTGATGAAGAAGGAAGTGAAATTAAAGAAGGAAAAACAAAAACTAAGTCAGGAATGAGTGTCTGATCCTGAATTAACAGGGGACTAGTGAGCTCAGTGCCACCACTGCTGAGGTGAGCAAGCCCAATCCAGCCTAGAGGTCTCATCTAAACAGGCAATGTGGATAGCTTTATCAAAATTTCTGGATATGAGCTTCAAGTCAAATTTTGGAGAGCTATTCATGAAGGATTTTGTAGAAATTGACATATAATAAAATTAAAACGGAATCTTGGAAGTGAAGAGGAAGGGATATGGTGAGTGACAGTGTTCTCCACCTCACCAATGTTTGGGAGGAAGTCTGGGGATTTGATCAAATATCAGGAATCAATAAGACAAAGTGGAAACTCGCTAAGTGTTTGAGAGAAAAGCTGTGGTCAGAAGAACAGGCATAAAGCAAGGAGACTAAATCTACCTCTGATATCACTAGGCAGATGAGCAGCCTTATATTTTCAGGTCACACTGTGTTCCTAGAATTTCTTAGCAGATATAGAAATGAAGGTTAATCCTGTAGGTGCTGACATGGTTATCGGTGACTAAGTAGGGCAAGACTGTGAACATCAACAAAAATGATAAAATCGTAGCTCTACTTTTCAAAAGATTCTTAATGCTAAACTTTCTTGTAGACCATTGACTTTTATCTCTTCCCTAAAAAGACAACTTATAACTGAAACAACTTACTTTATCTCAAAAATAATATATTTAAGATAAGGGATAGGTAAGGTAATTGCATTACTGATGAACTTCCTATTCTATCAGGAATTTATAAGGTTTGACTTGCAAATCTGTTTTAAATAGGATCTTGCTTAAAATCCAGCTTGACACTTTTTCTTTATTCACTTCATCAGCTACAAATCAAAATCAAGACATAGATTTTCTCTATCGTCTTAGATTTCAATTACCACTCATTCTCTCATCTGAAGTGAACATAATTGTGATGCTTAGCAATCTTAGTAATTATCATGCAGGAGAGAAGGTGAATTATTCTGAAACGATCCTTTAAAAGGATGAAAATTTGTAATACATGTCTCTTGTTACATTCTGAGAATTTTAAGAGATTAGAATTATTTTGTCTTAAACCTTAGAGAGAGGAAGGTAGTGGTTTTGAAATGCAAAAAATAAGTGTTTCTACTTTAAAGCATGTAATAGTATGGTATCATGCTGACTAAATCATTGGAAACCTATAAAATCCCACATTTTAAATGCCATGTCATTGATAGCAATCACCAGTCAAGTGAAGTTCAACATAAAGACAATATTTCTTATCTTCTCTCTTCCCTAATACTGTACTGACAATATTCCCCAGTACATTTGTTTCCTTTCTTTGTATGTGCAGACTTCAAGACATAATGTTAGCATCAGCACATTCTTATTCTTAGTTCTTACTAAGAACTAAGAATAAATTAGGCTTTACCTGGCATATCTGATTTTACAACTTTCCCTTTTTAAAACATAAGCAATAAACTTTATTTATTAAAAAAAAAAAAGACTACTCTGTGGGGAATTTCATGAGCTTTCCAAACTCTGAGGGGAGATATTTGAGACATAGAGGCATTTCCAGAATTAATCCCACAAAAACTTATTTACCTGTTGCAGGATAATATTTTAGATATCCAAATATGCTATAAACAATATTAAGATGTTGGGAGCCTGGAAAGGAATAAAACGAAATGAACACACACACACACACACACACACACACACACACACAGACACGCACACAACACACACACACAAAGGTGGAGAGAGAGAGAGAGATTTCTAAAATCATAAACCATTTCCATAGGACACTTTACTGTAACAGTTCAATCTTTAATCCAGCTTGAGGTCATATTGTATTCTTTTTTCTTCATTTTTTTAATTATTCAATTTACACCAAATTACAATACCTTTTCTCACTCATAATAACATCAGTTCCCATGCATTTTCACTTCCTTTTTATGAATATGCATAATTCTGTCTGTGCTTCTAGGTAAGTCCAATCCTCTATATGTGTACTAGATTTCATTTGTTATCACCTATGTCACCTTAAGATATACAAACAGTTTTCTGAAATCCGTTTTATACCATCAGTTTTACCTTTTCTATCCATGAGCATGAAAGTCAACTGCTGTATCTATGATTTTAAAGAGCAAATAAACAAACAAAAATGTCTCTCGACATCTCTATCCTCTTCAACTTCTGCTCCATTTCCCTATTTTTCACTCATCTTCAAAAGTTTTTTTTTTCTATTTATTTCCTTCAGTTTTTCTTCTCACCATCCCTTGAACTGTTGGTAGTCTCAACATTACTAAACTTAATGATCACATGCCAGTACTCTTAGCGAATAGTCAGCAGCATTATTCTTTCCCATCTGGAAATGCCCTTTTGCTCCAAGAATAATATGTACTACTGATTTTCCTCCTAGATTTCAGAATGCTCATTTTTTAATCTTCTTTCTCAAATTTTATCATCTTGAGTTCTTAAATTTCATAACCATCACTGAATAAAAAATACTGTTCATCGGTTAGGTAAGAAGAGGACTAAATTTTGACTACTGGATCAACAAAAGGAAGCCTTGATGAGTGCTATTTTAATGTAGATAGAGGTGGGGCAGAAATCCTGTAAAAAACACATTCAAGAAAAAACAGGAGAAAGAGAATTGGAAACACTAACTACAGAGAAATATGTTAAGGAGTTTTGCTATAAAGAGGAGCAGAGGAATGGGACAATGTCTGCAAGCTTCCCCAGGGTCAAGAGATAGTTTTTAATGATGCATTATGTATTTCTGCTCTAGGTAATGATCAACTACAGAGATGAATCTTGTTGATAAAGAAGAGAGAGAGGATACTTAGAAGAGTGATACCCTTGGATAAGTGACAGAACATGAAATCCAGTTGCACAAGGGGCAGTTGTGATCTCACTTAAGCATGTGTACAGTTCACCAGTTTACACTAAGGGAAAGGAGAGTATGGAGCTACAGAGAAAAGCAAGTTGGTGAATGCAGTGGTTCAAACAGGTGGAATTATTTTTGTTTATTTCTTCAATTTTTTAAGACAATATTTTATGATTTTGATGGTCTTTTGGGTCACTTCAGTCTATTGAACAAGAATTTAAAAACAGAACCATAAGAAATGGTTGAGGTTTTTTTTTTTTTTTTTTTTTCCATCTTGATTCGGTGTTCTGGTGCATATGCATAGTTGGTAAATATTTTGATTTAATTAGTTTTGGAATTTTGTAAAACTAGTCAGATCACCTGAAAGTAAATGTACAAGATATGTATTTGCTGAAATCAAGTAATTATATTAAATATTTCATAAGTATTAACAAAAAATGAAGAAATGATTTTCAGAAACTATGAAGTGAGGTCATGGGTAAAGTTTTCTTTGTGACTTTATGTGTAATTGATTAAAAGAGGTTGATGAGACAAAAACGTTAAACATCTACCAGTTTTGGGAAACCAGTTTAACGCTGTGAAAAATAAATATAACATTTTCACCACAAAGTTACATATAACACTTTAAAAACAATGTCAGTACGTTTCTTGAATACTATTTTTATATGATTTCCTTTTTCACTTTTTGGGGGATTCTATTCATTTTGCATTTGTTTATCTTCAGTCATCACTAGGACTTTCATAAATTCTATATTGTCTTTAGGTTTTATTCAAAAAATTGTTTCATTTGTTTGTCTTTGTAAAACTTTTTTATATATTACAAGATAGACATAGAGTTTGTTTTAAAACAGAATGTAATATAATACAAGTTATGATAGACATAACATTTAGACTTTATATTAAGAATAAAAAGAAAAGAGTTTATATAAAATAATCTTTTTTTTTTTTTTTTTTTTGAGACAGATTTTCACTCTTGTTGCCCAGGCTGCAGTGCAATGGTCCCATCTCTGCTCACCGCAACCTCCACCTCCCAGTTCAAGCGATTCTCCTTCCTCAGCCTCCTGAGTAGCTGGGATGACCGGCATGTACCACCATGCTGGGCTAATTTTTTGTAATTTTAGTAGAGATGGGGTTTCTCCATGTTGGTCAGGCTGGTCTCGAACTCCTGACCTCAGGTGACCTGCCTGCCTTGGCCTCCCAAAGTACTGGGATTACAGGCATAAGCCACTGTGCCTGGCTGTAAAATAATATTATTACCAGAGGGAATTCCTACCCTCGACCTGCCCTTATAGAAACAATGAGAGACTGTACAATTTGTCACATTGTAGAAATTACTTTAAATACATTATCTGAATTTATCTTAAAAATAATTCCGTGAACTAGTTTTTAATCTAGATTTTACAGATAAGATAATTGAGCCCTTCTTTTAGTCACAAAATTCAGATTTTGTAACCTCAGAGATTTTTTTTGGTTAATATTACTGATGATTAGAATTGATCCTTACCTAATGTTTCAAAGCTCAGTTAGTTTCAAAGCTCAGTTAGTAAGATGCTATCATAGTTTTCCCTTTCCTTCTTACTTGTACCTTTAACTACTATATATGGTTCTGTAAAAATTCACAAGAGCTCATGAATGATTACAGGTAATTTGGATTTTCTAAGGGGCGGACAGTGCACATTTGATGACAAAACAAGTTTATCTGCTACAAACCTATTCAGAATCTTGCAATTACACAATAAGACCCAAATTATTTTAAATTTGTTTCAACACAGATGGCACTTTTAGGTAATAAATATAGCGATATTTATTTTGAGATAGTCATTGAGAATACCATAATATTTTCAGGGACAAAAAAAGAACAGGCAAGGATTTTTGAATGAGAATCTAACAAACGTGCCAATTGCAATAAGATTGCTCTAAATTTTGTTAAACAAAGAAAAGTCTCTAATGTCCTCTTTAAGTTTAAGTGGCATGCCATCTGTACTATGTTGTTTTTAAAATTCAGTGTGTATATTATCTATAGAAGCAATGCAATTTTGAAGACTTTTTAGTTTCAAACCAGTTATAAGTGCATAAATAGTTTATTAAAAATATTTTAGACATGTTGAATTGAGGCATTAAGAATAACTTTATTGACTAGTGACAACTGTTAGTTTCTTTGTATGTTAAGTCTTTCTGACCAGTATATAATTCTTTTAACATTTAACCAAAAACAGTGTTAATGGCTTTTTACAGTTGATCAATCTTTTATTGCAAATATTTATCATACTTAGACATATTACTAGTTTTGAATGTTGAAAATTTTAGCTACTTTAAAAACTTTAAAAATTATACTATACTTATACACATTTTCCTAAAACCTCTTCAATAATGAAAATAAATTAAAGAGTAGTATGATTACAAAGTTCACTCAGAATATTAACTTTTATATTCAATAATTAAAATAAATTATTCATAATGGAAACAGAAATTTAATGTAGCAAAATTATTTTTAATAAATGAGACCAAGTTATATTTTTATTAAAAAATATTGTTTGAAATTCTATACACTCATGGCTTTCTTCTAAAATTTATTCAAAATTTATAAAAAATATAATTCTCCAGTTTTCACTATTAATTATGACCCTCTGAGAAAAACAAACTTGGTCATGATCCCTTGTCCAATGGCTTTTCTTGCTGAATTGTATTAAATAGTTATGAAGGTATAGAGTAACTTGAATTGCTAAAAAAGTAAAAGTGTTCTGTATCATGTACTGTCTCAGTTTCTTTAAGGAATAAAGAAACTGATGTTATGTTATCTGAATAGCTGCTTCTGTTGTCTTCCATTTGCCTACTGCTAATTTTATATGGAAGGAAAGGGTACGTAACCTTTAATATTAATGTTCTTGATTCTCAATGTTAATAATGATTTCAGATCCAATTTTAAATTATGATATTCATGTTTCTGTACTCTAATCTCTGTCCACAGAATCTGTGTGTGCCACTCAAGGAATTGTAAACTGACACAGAGCAGAAGAAAACTGGATATGATATGATATGATATGATATGATATGATATGATATGCCCCTAACATTGTACTTCTACTTTTTTCTACTTTAATTTTTAGCTTTATCTTCTGTTCTTTAGAGCAGATATGTGACCCACCAAAGTCAGGCCTTTCTAATTTAATTCTCAGTGCTCTGCACGGTGTCTGGCTGTGAGAAGATGCTCCTATACAATTTATCTTTAATGGATTACTGCTAAGCAGAGAGAAAAAATCATAGTTATACTGAAGTAGGCATTGATCAATCTCATTGGGAGAAGACTTGAAGCAAGATATTAGTTTTCAAATATTTTGCAAATAAAGTAAATTTGATCGTATTTGATTGTAAAATTTATAGTTTTACTTGGGAAGTATTTTTATATTTAGCCAACTGTGTGTCCTCAACCATGTATAAGGGTTTATCTCAAAATTTATATTTCCCTCTCATGTCCAAAGAAAAAGAGTTTAGAAAGTTTTTGAAATGGTGTATATATGTTGGCAATTTGTGCAAAACTGGTTCTTTAACACTGGTTGGAATCAAAGTAAATCAAAGCAAAATATTTACAGAAATAAATGCGTGTGTGTGTGTGTGTTTTGTTTTTTTTTTTTTTTAACGGAGTTTCACTCTTGCTGCCCAGGCTGGAGTGCAGTGGCGCAATCTTGCTTCACTGCAACCTCTGCCTCCCAGGTTCAAGCAATTCTCCTGCCTCAGCCTCCTGAGTAGCTAGGATTACAGGTGCTCTCCACCATGCCTGACTAATTTTTTTAAATTTATTATTATTATTATTATACTTTAAGTTCTAAGATACATGTGCATAACGTGCAGGTTTGTTACATATGTATACTTGTGCCATGTTGGTGTGCTGCACCCATCAAAGAACTCAAACAAATAAATGTGGTTTTAACAAACATCTCAAAAGCAGATTTACTTGAAATTCCCTTTCATGGAGCCATCAGTAATAAGCGAAATTCATGCCTATTTTGGGGGAAGTGATTGTTATTTTTGGAGTATAGATCAGTTAATTTAGGTTAGAAATACTTTTACTTAGTAAATCTCCACATGTTAATGTACATGAAAAAGGCAGTATGAAAGCAAGAGAGAAATTATAAAAAGAAATAGAAGTGGAAACGACACAGATCAGAAACCATAGTATAATATACGTACTTTAATAACTTACAGATGCATGCAATTAAGATACTATATATCCCCAATTTTTCAACAGAGTAACAAGGGGTTATTAAGTTTTTGTTTGTTTTGTCGAGTGTAGGTGGATAATGTGTGTGTGCATGTGTGCGTGCACGCATACGCACACATGCATGTGATGCCAAAGTCTAAACAGGAGGAATGTAGAGCGGGTTTTTAACCATAGTTCTGTGTTGCTCAGGGTTCCCTATATAACACCTTACATCTCTGGCAACAATTTGGAAACATTGCACTACTCTGTCTTTAACAAATGAAAATTAGAATAAGTAAATTATATTTCTATAAAACCAAGATCTTAGATTCCTTTAAAAAAAGTATTAAAATATATAAAAATTGGCTTCATCGTGATACAAAGGAATTTTTTCAAAGTTCCTTATAAGTCCATTTGAAGATTAGAAGCTGACAGCCCAGGAAGGTGTCAGCCATTTCTATGCTTCTAGGAATAAACAATGGGAGGGGACTCTTTTAAGTTCTCTGAAAAATGACATATTTCCTCAGTTTCCTCAGTCTCTATACAGCCTATATAATCTGCTCACACAATAGAAGATTGTTTTTCTGGATTGAAGCAGGGTTGTGACTTTTATTCTCCATTTCAAAGACATTATTAACTAACTCCAGATACCCATGCTGGCATAACGAATTCCCCAAGGGAAAGTTTAGAAGTAGCAGCAACCTTAGAGAGCGTCAAGTCCCACCTCTCATTTACTGGTGCAAACTTCTGGCTGCAGCACAGAACAAATGTAAAGCAAATGAGTAAATATATACAGAAATGAAACAGCCACACCAAGCAAAGAATACCCTCTTGCCCCCAATTTCATGGGAAAGGGTTCCTCAATTTCACTTGGTAGCTGTGCTGTAATGCTACGGTGCTGCTGCATACTGCCTGCCTACTGCTGCTCTCAAACTGCTCTGTGCCCTCCTCGCTCCTGGTACCACAGAAAGACGGTGCACACTAGTTTATATTTGCTGTTACAGACTTTTCATCAACTGTGACTCCTCTGGGATGAACCACTTCTGCTTTGGGGAAAACAAGTATTTTTAATGTGCCCTTTCTGATTTTTAATGAATTCCTATCACATGATAAAGTATGTGATATCCTTTGATATCATGTAGTTTTAAAGAAAATGTTTTCTATGGTTCAGGAGAATTTTCTGTATTGCACATTTTAATATTACATCTCGGCTAAAATCAATTAGAAATAGTAATCAACTTGATTTGCTGGTTCGCAGGAGTTGGCAAGTGGTCAAGGTGAATTAGTGATGAGTTTGAGAAGCTTTAAAGACATATGGCTGTGTGTTGCTTAACTTAATGAGATATAACTTGAGAAATGCATTAAGAAATTTTGTCACTGTGTGAACATCACAGAGTGTCCTCACACAAATCTAGACGGTGCAGCTGACTACACATCTCAGCTATATGGTATAGCCTATTGCTCCTAGGCTACCAACTGTACAACATGGTACTGTACTAAACATTGTAGGCAATTAAAACACAATGGTAAGTACTTGTATATCCAAACATATCAAAAAAAAAAAAAAAAGGTACAGTAAAACTATGGTAGAAAAACTAAAAAATAGTATCCCTGAATAGGGCATTTATCATGATTAAAGTTCGCAGGACTGGAATTGACCCAGGGTGAGTCAATGAGTGTTGAGTGAATGTGAAGGCCTAGGACATACACTGCTGTAGGCTTTGTAAACACTGTGCACTTAGGCTACCACTAAATTTGTGAAAAAAAAATTTTTGGTAATAAATTAATGTTAACTTACCATAATTTTTTTACTTTATATATTTTTAAAATTTTTTAACATTTTGATTCTGGCAAAACTACTTAGTTTAAAACACAAACACATTGTAGAGCTGTAAAAACTATTTTTTCTTTATATCCTTATTTTCCAAGCTTTTTTTCTATTTTTAAAGTTTTCTGCTTTCTTTTTTTTTTTTTTTTTACTTTTTGAATTCTTTTATTAAAAACTAAGACACAAGCACAAACATTAACCTAGGCCTACAAAGGATCAAGATCATCAGCATTACTGTATTTCACCTCCACATCTTTCCTCATTAGAATGTCTTCAGAGGCAATAACACACATGGAGTTTTCATCTCCTATGATAACAATGCCTTCTTCTGGATACCTCCTGAAGGACCTGCCTGAGGCTGTTTTATCATTTTTTATTTTAATAATTAGAAAAAGCACACTCTAAAATAACAATAAAAAATATAGTATGGTGCATATATAAACCAGTTACATAGTTTTTTATCATCATTATTAAATATTATGCAATGTACATAGTTTACTATCCTAGACTTTTATACGAATGGCAGTACAGTAGGTTTGTTTACCCAAGCATTACTGCAAAAACTTGAACTAATGTGCAGTGCTATGATGTTACAATGACTATGATTTCACTTAGCAATAGGAATTTTTCAGCCTCATTATAATCTCAGAGACTACCTTTGTCTATGTGGCTCCTCCTTGACAATGCAGCATACTATTTTTATAAAATTTTTATAAAATAGTATTAAAGGATGAGAGACCGGTTTTCTGCAATTTACCAACAAACAACCATTGAAATTACCAATAAATTAAAAAATTAGAAATATCTTGCATTGCCACTGCAATGTAGGCAGGAATGATGTTCACAAACTGGGAACAATGATAAAATAATTATTTTCTGATAGAGAAGTGTGTATGAATCAATGTCAAAGGAATATTTGACAATATTTCTGTGTATAAAGCAGCAGCAAGGCAAGAAATGAGAGGACAATGTCTTTGAACAGAATCTCAATAACACCTCCTACCTTAGTACAAGGGAAAGAATAAATATCAGATGTAAAATGGGCTAGCTGATGGTGCAACTGTTAGTGCCCTTTCAGCTCACAGTATTTAGGAGTGCCAGATTTAGCAGATAATAATACAAGATGCCCAATTAATTTGAACTTTAGATAAAAAAGTATTAATGTTTTCAGTATATGTACATCCCACACAATATTTGGGACATACTTTACTAAAAACATTTCCTACTTATCTGAACTCAAGTTTAACTGGAAATTCTGTATTTTGTACTCCACAAACCCCATACTATATGGAGAGCCTGTCCTAGAAGATTTCATCTCAATTAACACTTGGCTCAGTTTTTCTGAGAAAACCATGACTGGGACCACTAATTGAAAAACTTCCCGCTTCCATCTCAAACACTGATTTTTCTTCTCTGAGGTAGTGCCCAGTGATTGGATTGCTTCCAGTCTCATCCCCTCTGGGCTGCTGGGTGTACAAACTATTCACAGAAATTCACTGGAAATCAAAGTGTCCCCTTTGAATTGCATCCAGAATCAAGGAAATCAGGGAGGGTCACACAAGACTTCGTGAATTCTGAGCTAGCTTAGTCACCAATGTCCAAGGATAAACTAAGAGAAAATACCAGACATTAACAGAAATTGTACTACAAAGAAATAAACCAAACTTAGTTACTCTAAAAATGTCATTCTATAAAATAGGTTTTTAGAAAAAACACAACATGGATTTCAAAATATCTAAAATGTCTCTCCAGTAAGATTTAAATTGATACTAAATTTGTAATGTAGAATATAGTAATCATGAATAGATTCTAAGTCCAGAAAAGAAGTCATGAAGACAACAGGAGTATTTCTAAGCAACAAAAGCAGTAGTAGCAGAGTAGATACTGCATAAAAGTACATTTCACATACAAATAAAGTTTGGAAAGGCACAAACATACTCACTTTTATGAAATTGATATAATTATATAACTAAAAAGCCCAAGTGAATCAACTAATTAAAATACATACTATTTCTTTTCATTGTTATTATTCTTTAACAAAATATCAGTAAAAAACTAATAAATAAATACATATTTGTATATTTAGTTTAAAATAATACATTTGACATTTTAAAAACAGGTAATAGTGAGATTATATTCATATAATTATTTTAGAAATAAAAATGGATTTAAAAAATCAACCATTCACTCAATCTAAAAAATGCAAAAAAAAAAAAAAAAACTAATAAAAATTTTATTTTATTTTTTGAGATGGAGTTTCACTCTTGTGGCCCAGGGTGGAGTGCAATGGCATGATCTTGGCTCACTGCAACCTCTGTCTCCCAGGTTTAAGTGATTCTCCTGCCTCAGCCTCCCAAGTAGCTGGGATTACAGACGCCCACCACCACGTCCAGCTAAATTTTGTATTTTTATTAGAGACCAGGTTTCACCATGTTTGCCAGGCTGGTCTCTCGATCTCGTGGTCTCAAGAGATCCACCCACCTCATCCTCCCAAAGTGTTGGCATTACAGGTGTAAGCCACCACACTCAGCCTTAATGAACCACGCCCAGCCTTAATGAAAATTTCTAGGAGAATAAGTATATGTGGCTAAAAAAGTAACTTGCAAAAGTGTACACAACTAATTTGTAGAGGATCTGGTATTCTGTTTCAGTCAGTCCTCCCTCTCACTAGTGTATGTAACACTTCCTATATGTTTACTTTCACTAGTAGTCAAAGTGAACAATATTTTATTGTATTTCACCTATATAAATGGTAAGCATTCTAATGGGTGGAACGTAGAGTTAAGCAGGAAAAAGTAAAGTGTTGGGATTTTTTTCACTGTAGTAAAGAAGGAGTGATTTGGTAATACATATTGTGGTCTTTTAATGCTTGTACCTTTTGATGAAGTAATTTCCTTTCTGCAATTTATTTCAAAGTAATAGTAATCATGGAGTTCTACGATATTTACAAAGTTTTAAATCTCATTATTAATAATAATAAAATTTGGGATATAGAATAAATTCCCAATATAATACAATGCTTAAATAAGCAATGCTATATTAATAGAGTGGACAAGTATGCAGATATTAGTGTGTTGTGCAGAATTTTAAAATGACCCTCCATGATTTCCTACTATTATCTCCAGGACTGTGAAATAGATGAGCTACCACACCCACGATTATGTTAAGTTATTTGGCAACAGGAATTGTGCACCTGCTGTTAAGGTTACAAGTCAGTTGACTTTGAGTTAATTAAATGATAAATTATGCATTTGGGCCTAATCTAATCATGTGAGCCCTTTTAGAAGAGTTTTCTCAGCTGGTCACCTAGGGTGTATCAGAGAAATGCAAAGCAAAGGAAAGGCTCCATGTGCCACTACTGGCTTTTGAGATGGAGACAACCAAGTGCAAAGATAGGGGAGTGCTCTCTAGGAGTTGAGACTAAACCTTGGAGAACAGTCAACAAGGAAATAGCTTCCTCAGGCCTACTACTGCAAGAAAGTGAGTTGTACTAACAACCTGAATGACCTCTATGTTTGTCAGTGTTCTGTAGAGGAACAGAACTAATGGAATACACACACACACACACACACACACACACACACACACATAAAGGGGAGTTTGTTAAGTATGAACTCACATGACCACAAGTTCGCACAATAGGCCATCTGCAAGCTTAGGAGCAAGGAGAGCCAGTCTGAGGCCCAAAACTGAAGAATTTGGAGTCTGATATTCAAGGCAGAAAACATCCAACATGGGAGAAAAGATGTACACTGGGAGGCTAGGCCAGTCTAGTTCTTTCACATTTTTCTGTCTGCTTTATATTCTAGCCATGCTGGCAGCTGATTAGATGGTGCCCCCCCAGATTAAGGGTCTGCCTTTTCCAGCCCACTGACTCAAAGGTTAAATTCCTTTGGCAACTCCCTCACAGACACACACAGAATGAATACATTGCATTCTTCAATCCAATCAAGTTGACACTGAATATTAACCATCACAAGTTCACCCCTTGTCAACTTGAAGCCACACCCATAATTATGACCTTATTATTGTCTGTATTTGAAGGTTATGATATCATACATGATCTTCAAATGAAGACAATAATAATAAGGTCATAATTATGCCTAATGTAACACAACTATTCTTCCTACAACTGGAAACACATCAATCCCCAACCAAACTGCTATTACTTAAAGTTAACCATACATAAATGCTGATATGAAGTCAATAAATCTTATGAAGCATGATGAAGGAAAAATGAAATAAAATTAACATATTTTCTTAGTACAAGTGTATACATGCACAAACATGTTTTTAACAAAAGAAGCAGGTCATACTCATAACAATTACAATCCTCATTTCTGCAGCTGGTCACGTGGTCAAAGCTAATACTGATGACTCCCTTATTCTACTAAGCATTCTGTATTCTCTTTGCCTTCAGCAATCACCTCAGTAGATTGTGTTTTTTTTCCCTGGTGGAGTGACCCAAATCTTCATTCCTAAAGGGTCTGGGTCATTTGTAGTCCTGCCTGGATTGGGCTTTTGTAGTTTCCTATTAACCTTAATCATGGGACATGGTAATGCAAAGAGACACCTTAATGGATCTCCTGTATTCCATGCATACTCTTCTTCACCTCCTTTGTGGAGTGGTAGACTGATTTCACCTTTATAGTCCAGGTCAATCACCCCAGCCAACACTGTAACTCCCTTCTTAGCCTGTTAGCTTAAAGGTAAGAGGAGCACAAAGTGTCCAGGTGGCAATCTTAACCTCCAGTTGAATAGAATCACGGTTGCATCTCCTGGTGGCAGCGTTCCTCCCTCTGGAAGTAAAACATCTAAGCCAGCAGAATGTAATATTGTGGGAACAGGAAGAAAAAATTTTGCCAGTGGATCACTAGAGGTGATGTTCGTGAATGGTGCCACTTCCACTCCTTGCTTCCTAGATCTGTGAATCCTGACTATGGGAGAAACAGTACCATATACTTGACCTCTGGTTCGAAGAATACACGGTCTTCTGGAGAACTTTGCTCCAGCCCTGCAAAGTATTGCCAACTAGTTGGCATTGTAATTGTGACTTCAAAAGGTCATCAATCCAGCTGTTTCATGATGACGGGGAACATCATAAGACCAGTAAATTCCATGAGCATGAGCCCACTGCTGCACTTCTTTAGCCATAAAGTGAGTGCCTTTTTCAGAGGCATGTTTTGTAGAATATCATAACCATGGATAAGGGATTCTATGAGTCCACGGATGGTAGTCCACGGGCAGAAGCATTGTGTTCAAGATAGGCAAACCCATATCCTGAGGGGTTCTGGGTCTGTAAATCAGCACAAGTCTGGAAATTGCTTGACTGGTCATGATTCTCTGTTTTTATAATTCAAATTAGTCTTTTGTAAATTCGACCTAGAAGTTTTCTTCTTATATAAATTAAACAGGAATGCAGTAGGCTTCCTATCAATTTCACTTATAGGAACACCATGATTAATTAGTCAATGCCAGAACTCTACATAAGTCAGATTATTCTGATTGCTGCTTTGTTTCTGCTGTCCATTATTGTAGCTGTGCCTACCTTACCTTTGACTGTTGAGTGCCACCACTAGACCCCTGTCACCTTGTAATCCAATTATTCCCATTGTATTTACATTTTGTAGTTGAGTGACTATGGTTACCACTGTTAGATCTGACATACAGAGAAGAGCAATTACAGGGCTCTTCAAAGTTGTAGGTGCTGCCCTCACAAATCTATTTCACAAGTCATTGGTCAAGGGCATATCTTCTGGACCCTTCCAGCTGGGATGAGTAGGTCTAAAGTGACTAATCCCCTCAACCATCCCAATCTCCCTAAGCCTTTGGATGCCTCCCTCTACATTAATCCAAGGGAGATCAGGCATTTGCAGCTCACTCATAGTGGGCCATCTTTTAATCCATATTTCTGCTAACCAGGCAAATAAACTATTATAACCTTTTTTAACTCCCTGAGCCGCAATGTTAAATGAAGAGTCCCTACTTAGTGGTCTCAAATCAATAAATTCAGCCTGATCCAACTCTATGTTCCTTTCACCATTATCCCACATCCTTAATATTCATTCCCATGCCTGTTCTCCAGATTTCTGTTTATAAAAATTAGAAAACTTGGACAGGCACGGTGGCTCAGAGCTGTAATCCCAGCACTTTAGGAGGACAAGGCGGGCAGAACGCCAGAGGTTGGGAGTTCGAGACCAGTCTGACCAATATGGAGAAACCCCTCTCTACTAAAAATACAAAATTTGCCAGGCAAGGTGGTGCATGTCTGTAATCCCAGCTACTCAGGAGGCTGAGGCAGGGGAATCACTTGATCCTGGGAGTTGGGGATTGCGGTGAGCCAAAATCATGCCATTGCACTCCAACCTGGGCAAAAGAGTGAAACTCCATCTAAAAAAAAAAAAAATAAATAAAAAAAAAATAGAAAACTCAAGTATTTTTCAAGAATAGTGCACCTCCTCATGGTCCTACTGTCAATCTCACCTCTAGGAGACCCACTGGGACTTTAGTTATATGTCTAGAAGCATACAAGGTTTTGGGGGTGGCACATGAGGAGAATCAACATTATCTTGCCTGGCAACTGCCTCAGGGGAGGCCATTACTGTTGCCTCAGGCAGTGCAGGGTTTATCTCCTCAGACAAAGGTGGAAAGGCTGATGGCAGCATGGGTCCAGGAGGGTATGTTGCCACTACTGGGGGAGGGAAAGTTGTTTCTTCTCTTAAAACAGTTTCATTAGAGTCTACGAACTCACTGTACCCAGCCTCATCAGAGTCCTCCCACACATCCCCATTGCAAGTTGCAGAGTCCCAATATTTTCCAATCAATGCCCTCACTTTAACAGTAGACACCTGGCAAGGCTGTGCATGCGCTTTTCGTGGCAGGTCAGCCACTCGCATAATAAGAACTTGTGTCTATTTTTGCACAATTTCAGCTCTTTCTCTACAAGAGGTAAGACTCTCACTCAGGCCAATCTTAGCAGATTTGAGGCTCAGTATCTGTTTCTGAAGCCGGGTGATAGAATCCCTGATCTCATCATTTTCTTTCATCACTTTGTCCATTAAACTTAGGAGCAACCAACCAGCTTCATTATGTTTCTTGGTTCTCCACATATGGTCAAAAGTAATATGTATAGAGTAACTAAATTCCTTGCCTCTCATGAGCGATGAATCAGGAGTGTCAAATGCATTTATTTTGCATAACTCTCTAAACAGTTCACAACAAGGACTATCACTGTTCTCCATACTATTAGAAGTAGAGTCCTTAGCATTTTGGGGTATAATCATATTAAGCAGCCAACTCCAGGAACCACAAAACCAACAAAATAACTTCATCCTTAATATTCTGCTCCTCTAGAACCACTCCTCTAGAACCATTCCATTAGTTTATATATTTATATATAATATAAAATATATGTAATATATGTGTATATGGGTATATTGAGTTTCTAGACTCTGATAAAGAGGAGTTTATTAAATATTAACTCACATGATCACAAGGTCCCACAATAGATCATCTGTAGGCTGGGGAGCAAGGAGAGCCAATCTGAGGCCCCAAACTGAAGAAATTGGAGTCTGATGTTCAAGGGCAAGAAGAATCCAGCAGAAGAGAAAGATGTAGGCTGGGAGCCTAGGCCAGTCTCTCTTTTCACATTTTTTTGACTGCTTATATTCTAGCCATGTTCACAGCTGATTAGATTCTGCCCACCCAGATTATGGGTGGGTCTGCATTTCCCAGTCCACTTACTCAAATGTTAATATTCTTTGGCAACAGCCTCACAGACACACCCATGATTAATATTTTGTGCCCTTCAACCCAATCATGTCGACACTCAGTATTAACCATCACAGTTGTATACATGGATTACTTCATTTAAACCTAATACCCACCCTATAAAACAGTAAAACTATTATATTACTCCCATTTTCAAGATGAAAAACCTGAGACAGAGTTTTCGCAAGGTCACAGAGCTACTAAGTGGCAGAATGTAATGGTTGATTTTACGTGTTAACTTGAATATATTCCCTACTTGGTGAAACATTATTTTGGGGTGTGTCTGTGAGGGTATTTCTGAATGAGATTAACATTTCAATCAGTAGACTGAATAAACCAAACTTCCCTCTACATGTGGGTCTCATCTAATTTTGGCTATCTTTGAGCTGAGACACAAATCTTCTCTTACTTTCATTTTTCTTTCTCCTAGTCTCTTAAGGTGCTGCAAATCCAGGTGTGTGTGTTTTTGTTTTTGAGACAGGGTCTTGCTATTGTGTCCGGAATTGGTGGATTATTGGTCTTGCTGAGTTCAAGAATGAAGCCGCAAACCCTTGTGGTGAGTGTTACAGTTCTTAAAGATGGTGTGTCCAGAGTTTGCTCCTTCAGATGTTCAGATGTCTCTGCACTTTCTTCCTTCTGGTGGGTTCGCGGTCTCGCTGGTCTTCAGGACTGAAGCTGCAGACTTTCCCAGTGAGTGTTACAACTCATAAAAGCCGGGTGGACTCAAAGAGTGAGAAGCAGCAAGATTTATTGTAAAAAGCAAAAGAAAGCCTCCACAGTGTGGAAGGGAACCTGAATGGTGGCGGGGCTGGCTGGGCAGCCTGCTTTTATTCCTTATCTGGCCCCACCCACATCCTGCTGATTGATCCATTTACAGAGAGCTGATTGGTCCGTTTACAGGGAGCTGATTGGTCCATTTTGACAGGGAGCTGATTGGTGCATTTACAGTCCCTGAGTTAGACACAGAGTGCTGATTGGTGCATTTACAATCCTCTAGCTAGACATAAAAGTTCTTCTAGTCCTCACCAGATTAACTAGACACAGAGCACTGATTGGTGCATTTACAAACCTTGAGCTAGACACAGAGTGCTCATTGGTGTATTTACAATCCTTTAGCTAGACATAAAGGTTCTCCAAGTCCCCACTAGATTAGCTAGACACAGAACACTGATTGGTGTGTTTACAATCCCTGAGCTAGACACAGAGCAATGATTGGTGCATCCACAATGCCCCCCACCCCACTAGATACAGAGTGCTGATTGGTGCATATACAATCTTCCAGCTAGACATAAAGGTTCTCCAAGTCTCCACCTGACTCAGTAGTCCAGCTGGCTTCCCCTAGTGGATCTCTCCCTGGGGCTGTAGGCTGAGCTGCTGGCCAGTTCCGCCTGCGCGCCTGCACTCCTCAGCCCCTGGGTGGTGGATGGGACCCGGTGCCTGGGAGCAGGGCACCTGTCCCGGAGACTCAGGTGGTGCCGGGGCCCACTGCCCCGGGGCTCAGGCATGGTGGGCTGCAGGTCCGGAGCCCTGCCCCGCGGGGAGGCTGCTGAGGCCTGGCGAGAATTCGAGCATGGTGCGGGCGGGCTGGCAGTGCTGGGGGACCCGGTGCACCCTCCGCAGCTGCTGGCCTGGGTGCTAAGCCCCTCACTGCCCTGGCAGCGGCGCCAGCCAGCAGCTCCCCGTTCGGGCCTCCGAGGCTGCGCCCACCCAGAACTCGCGCTGGCTGGTGAGCGCCACGCCCAGCCCAGGTTACCCTTGATGCCTCTCCCCCAACCCGGAACTCGCGCTGGCTGGTGAGCGCCACGCCCAGCCCAGGTTACCCCTGAGGCCTCTGCCTCCACACTTCCCGGCAAGCAGAGGGAGCTGGCTCTGGCCTCGGCCAGTCCAGAGATGGCCTCCCACAGTGCAGTGACCGGCTGAAGGGCGCCTCAAGCGCTGCCAGAGTGGACGCCGAGGCTGAGGAGGCGCAGAGAGCGAGGACTGCTAGCACGTCGTCGCCTGTCACTATGTTGTCCAGGTAGGAGTGCAGTGGTGAGATCATGGCTTACTGGAGCCTGGCCCTCCTGGGTTCAAGTGATCTTCTCACAGCCTCTCAAGTAGCTGGGAGTACAGATTCATGCCACCATACACAGCTAATTTATTTTTTAATTTTTAATTTGTAGTGACATGGTCTAATTATGTTGCCCAGACTGGTCTGGAAATGGGCTCAAGTAATCTTCCAATCTCAGTCTCCTAAGTAGCTGGGACTACAGGCATACACCAACAAACCTGGCTTCTTGCCCTCTAACTTGGACTTAGGCAAGGAATCTACACCTGGTTCGCCCTCACTTTCAAGCCTTCAGACTCAGATTAGAACTTACTCCATCAAATTTCCTAGTTCTCAAGACTTTGGAATAGGGCTGGAACTATAACATTGGTTTTCCTGGGTCTCCAGTTTGCCCACTTCATATCTTGAACTTCTCAGTTTCCATAATTGCATGAGCCAGTTTCTTACGGTGAATCTATCTCCTGTCTTTCTCTCTTTCATAATAAATAAATATACAGATATCCTACTTATCCTGAATCTCTTCAGAATTTGGATTAATATACAGAGCAAGAATTTATAAGCAGTTTTTACAGCTATGTAACATACACACTTAAAGACTGAACTGTCACAAGCATGCCCTTTTGAGTGATAGGCTGCATGTCTGCATTAAGTAACACACTGTATTAACTGCACAAACACCACTTTAGAAACTATCACTGCTGCTCTTTTGTTAAATAGTTCTCTCCATATATTGGGTAAAAATGTGTCCATCAACATTTGATATAAAGCAAAGTGATGTATTTTATTGAATGCCAACCTCTGTCTTTGAGGTAATTCAGTTTTGTAGCACATATCTTCTCTTTTAGAATGGTTACCTAATCATGTTTGACTCTTCAACCTGATAAAACCCTGTTGTATTTGCTGCCACAATGGTGTACACTATAATAACTGCAACACCATTAAACTGTTTATGCAGTTGGAGAAACCCACCAACAGGCAGAAAGCACAAAGAAGGTAATAATATATAACACTGTGTATTATAAAGCACAAAGAAGAAATAGTTTGGCCTTTCCATCCTGACAAACCTGAGACTTCTAATTTGTTTTAATGAGGGAGAAAGAGAGAAAGAAAGAGAGAAGGAACAAAAGGAGGAAGGAGGGAAAGAAGGAAGGAAAGAGGGAAAGAAAGAAGGAAGGAAGTTAGTTGAAAAAAAAAGAAAAATGCATTTCCAGTTTTCAGAGACCATATAACAGTTTTATCCATAGGGGAAAAAAAAACAACAGCAAAATGTCTAAAATTTCTGTTGTTTCTAGAAGGTAATTTCCTTCATAGTGGAAAAGAGAGAACTGTATTTTGTACCTGTAGAAATCAAAACAGAAATGTTCGCTAAATCCTCATAACCAGATATACTCAATGTCAATACATGAAGTATTCCCTTAAAGCCTCTGAAATGTGCATATATATTTGAATTTATTTGCTTAACTGTGAACATTAAGTAAATTGAGTTATTTTTATTCTATGTGAACATTTTATTTTCTTATTATATTCACATATTCATATGCATTATTAAAGACTGGCTCAGTAAATGCAATTTCAATAAAATATTTAAAATATATAAACTGTAATTTTATTATTTAGAGTTAAGTAACATTAATGTTTTCTACTAATGATTGGGTTAAAGTCTTATATTTATTTATGTACTCTTAGTTTTTCATGATACATGACATATTATTATCCCACAGTTTCCTTGAAATTATGGTTATTAATTGTGTTAGTTTCCTATAACCATAAGAACTACAAATTCAGCAGCTTAAAACAGCCCCCTTTATTCGCTTGCAGTTTTATAGCTAAGTAGCCCAGGCAGGTTCAACTATGTTGACTGCTCAGGGTTTCCCAAGACTGAAATCAAAGCGTTTATCAGACTGGGCTCTTATCTGGGGCATTTAAAGATAATCCAGTTATGAGATTGTGATGGTTAATACTGTCAACTTAATTGAAATATGCAATGTATTAATCCTGGGTGTGTCTGTGAGGCTATGCCAAAGGAGACTTTTTTTTTTTTTTTGAGAGGGAGTCTTGCTTTGTGGCCCATGCTGGAGTGCAGTGGCATGATCTTGGCTCACTGCAATCTCCACCTCCAGGGTTCAAGCAATTTTCCTGCCTCAGCCTCCCAAGTAGCTGGGATTATGGGCATGTACCATACAGTCAGCTATTTTTTTTTTAATTTATTTTTTATTTTTTTATTTTTTTATTTTTAGTAGAGACAGGGTTTTGCCCTGTTGGCCAGGCTGGGCTTGAACTCCTGACATCAAAGGATCCACCTGCCTCAGCCTCCCAAAGTGTTAGGATTACAGCGTAAGGCACCGCGCCTGGCCGTGTCAAAGGAGATTAACATTTGAGTAAGTGGGCTGGGAAAGGCAGACCCACCTTTAATCTGGGTGTGTACTTTCTAATCGGCTGCCAGCATGGCTAGAAAATAAGCAGGCAGAAAAATGTGAAAAGAGAGACTGGCCTAGCCTTCCAGCCTACAGCTTTCTCCTGTGCTGGATGCTTCCTGCCCTCAGACATCACACCCCAAGTTCTTCAGTTTGGGACTCGGACTGTCTCTCCTTGCTAAGACTGAGCAGACCCTAAAGGCACAAGTAAGTTTCATGAGGAAGTGGCTCAAATGACCATGATCTCCACTCCTTCCACCTGCCTTCTCTCCCCCAGCCTGCACCATTGGGCTCATGGGGAGTTTCCTATATCAATTGATAAAGGAAAAGAAGACTAGTGCCTGGTTCACAGATGATTCTGCATGATAGGGGCCCATGAAAAAAGTGGCCATGGTGGCAGGGATGCAGGTTACTCATGGGCTCAGCAACATGGACTTTGACTCAGCAAGGCTAACCTGGCTGTGGCCACTGCTGAGTGCCCAACTTGCCAGCAGCGGAGACCAACAGTGAGCCTTCAATATGACACTGTTACTTGGGGTGATCAGCCAGCTACCTAATTGCATGTTGATTATATTGGACCTCTTCCATCATGAAAAGGGCAGAGGTTTGCTTTCACTGGAATAGGCACTTACTCCAGATATGAGTTTGCCTATCCTGAACACAGTGCTTCTGCCCAGACTACCATCCATGGACTAATGTAATCTCTTACCCATGGTCATGGTATTCCACCAAGCATTGCCTCTGACCAAGGCACTCACTTTACGCCTGATGAAGTGCAACAGTGGATTCATGCTCATCAAATTTACTGGTCTTATGATGTTCCCCATCATCCTGAAGCAGCTAGATTGATAGAATGATATATTGTAATGGCCTTTTGAAATCACAATTACAATACTAACTAGTTGACAATACTTTGGAGGGCTGGGGCAGATTTCTCCAGAAGGTGGTGTATTCTCTGAATCAGCATCCAGTATATGGTACTGTTTCTCCCGTAGCCAGGATTCACAGGTCCAGGAAGCAAGGGGTAGAAGTGGAAGTGGTACCACTCACCATCACCCCTAGTGATCCACCGGCATAACTTTTGCTTCCTGTTCCCGCAGCATTACGTTCTGCTGGCCTAGGTGTCTTTGTTCCAGAGGGAGGAATGCTGCCCCCAGGAGACACAACAATGATTCCATTGAATTGGAGGTTAAGATTGCCACCTGGACACTTTGGGCTCCTCCTACCTTTAAGTCAACAGGCTAAGAAGGGAGTTACAGTGTTGGTTGGGGTGACTGACCTCAACTATCAAGATAAAATCAGTTTACTACTCCACAAAGGAGGTGAGAAAGAGTATGCATGGAATACAGGAGATCCATTAAGCTGTCTGTTTGTATTATCATGCCCTGTGATTAAGATTAAGGTCAATGGGAAACTACAGCAGCCCAGTTTAGGCAGGACTACAAATGAACTAGACCCTTCAGGAGTGAAGGTTTGGGTCACTCCACAAGGAAACAAAAACTAGAGCTTGCTGAGGTGATCACTGAAGGTAAAGGGAATACAGAATGGGTAGTAGAATAAGGTAGTCATCATTACCAGCTGTGATCACGTGACCAGCTGCAGAACTCAGGACTGTAGTTCTCATGAGTATTTCTGCTTCTTTTGTTAAAAACGTATTTGTGCATGTGTACTTTTGTATTAAGAAAATATCTTCATTGTATTTCCTTTCTCCTTTATCATGTGACATAAGATTTATTGACTTCACATCAACATTTAAGTATTGTTAAGCTTATGTAAGAGTATTTGGGTTCTGGATTGATGTGTTTCTGGCTGTATGAAGCCTGGTTGCATTATGTTAGGCATAATTATGAACTTATTGTTGTCTTTATTTGGAGATCATGTATAATCTCAGGAAATGTGTATGGGATCAAGTTGACAAGGAGTGGACTTGTGATGGTTAATACTGAGTGTAAACTTGATTGGAGCGAAGGATACAAAGTATTGTTCCTGGGTGTGTCTGTGAGGTTGTTGCCAAAGAAGATTAACATTTGAGTCAGTGGACTGGGAAAGGCAGACCCACCCTTAATCTGAGTGGGCAGAATCTAATCAGCTGCCCGCATGGCTAGAATATAAGCAGGGGGAAAAATGTGAAAAGAGAGACTGGCCTACTCTCCCAGTCTACATCTTTCTTCCATGCTGGAAGCTTCCTGACCTGAAACAACGGACTCCAAGTTCTTCAGTTTGGGGCCTGGGACTGGCTCTCCTTGCTCCTCAGTCTGCAGACAGCCTATTGTGGGACCTTGTGATCATGTAAATTAATACTTAATAAACTCTCTCTCTCTTTCCTCTCTCTCTCTCTCTCTCTCTCTCTCTCTATGTATATATATATATATATGGAAGTGGCTCAAATGACCATGATCTCCACTCCTTCCACCTGCCTTCTCTCCCCCAGCCTGCACCATTGGGCTCATGGGGAGTTTCCTATATCAATTGATAAAGGAAAAGAAGACTAGTGCCTGGTTCACAGATGATTCTGCATGACAGGGGCCCATGAAAAAAGTGGCCATAGTGACAGGGATGCAGGTTACTCATGGACTCAGCAACATGGACTATATATATATATGTGTGTGTATCTATATATATGTGTGTGTGTATATATGTGTGTGTGTATATATGTGTGTGTGTGTATATATGTATATATATATTTCATTAATTCTGTTCCTCTAGAGAACTCTTGAGTCATACAAGCACTAAAAACAGTATTGCCCAAATAACAAGTACTCAATAAATGTTTGCTAATATAAATTCTCAATAACATTAGTCAAAGTATAATAACGCCAGATATTGCCATGAAAAAAATATTCTTGCAATGGAGTTCTCAATCCCCAGCAGAAAGTTTTTCTGATATTTTTCTGTAATTGGATAGTAGTGTGTTTGCTCTGGAATAAATCTCAGAAATAATCTAGCCAAATATTTTCTTTAAACCTATGAGGTTAGGTAAAACAAGAGTGAGATGTAGCAGGGAAAAAAAAAAAAAGAACCTAACCCAGTACTCTCAATTGTCACTGTGCAGCACAGGGACACTTCAAAGTTGAAGTCTATTGGAACCCTGTGTTTCTGATTCAGTGGCTAAGTGGAAACTGAGACTCTGCGCATACTCCATAGGATGCTAATGCCACTGTTCTGTTGACCACACTTTGTATACAAATGTGCTGGAGAACCTCATCATAATTTTAAGGAATATGGAAACTCACAAGTCATATATTTCACTAACAACTTATCTGAATATATTTCAAATGTATTTTATATTAAATAAAACAATAACTTGAACATCTTATATTAAAAATCAAATATTCTGTGAAGTATTTTATATGTAATATGTTGCATTTTTAAAGTAAAACTTAAAGAGTCATCACTCTATATTCTGTCATTTATCCTCAAATTACCTTAATCAAATTACCTTTATAATATGAAGAAAGCCATATTAAAATTCATTTAAATACTATTATAATCTTCTAGTAGACTATCTCATTTTTCATTCATTGTTTTCCATCGATGTATCAAACAAACAGAATTACTTTTCATTAAGTAGGATATATCCTGGTAAAAATAGTTATAATTAAGATTTATTTTATATCAGAGTATTAGGGAAGGGCTCTGAAAAAGTAATATTAAGCTAAAGAATGAATTAATTTTGTTGATAAAAAGAATGGGTAAGTGGAAATAACTTGCTGTCTGCTATCTAACAGAAACAAGCTATCTAAATTTGATTGTAAAAGGTGGTATCACATCAAATTTTGTGCTCATCTGTTATCGACCTTTATTTCCTATCATATTGCTGCTGATTTACAGGAATTATTTTAGCCTCTTAACTTTTGCATATTATTGGTTGTTAAAATTTAGGCAGAGTTGTTATGTATTTGCCCAATTAATAATACAGAAGACAGTTCCTCAACACTTTGTCTATTTCAAGAGACACATGAACTATTCACACTTTGCTATGTGTTTCTTATTGTTTTAAGGAGAAATAATTACTTATTTAATTAGTGATTAGAGGCTAATAATTTTAAACATCAATTGCTGCAACTTATAGTCAATTTTTAAAGTTATTTTTCTCTATATAACTATTATTAAAATAGTTTACTTGACATTTTTATCTGGACATCCCATAATTCAAAGTCAACGTATTTTCTAAAATCCCTTAATTTCTCACCCCAGTCTGTTTCTCACTTAATACTACTATTATGATGAAGTAAACAATCTTTCTTCATTCACTCAAATAAAAGCCCCTTTGTCCGCATGTTATATTTATCAGTGACCCCATACCCTTATTACTACCACTGTCCCTTATCTTTTACTGAGTCCCACTTTCTTCGTTCCAGACTCCATTGTCTTTTGCATACATTTTTTTCAGGGACTTACTGTGTTTATTTTTATTTACTGTTCAAATTAACATTCTTCTGAAAAGCTGCACTGCTATTTTAACTTGTGTATTCTTTTTTCTTAAATTTTATTTTATTGTAGTAAGAACATTTAACATGAGACCTATCCTCCTAACAAATGTTTAAGTGTACAATACAATATTTCAAACTATAGCATAAGTTCTAGCAGATACCTGGAACTTATTCCTATTGCCTAATTGAGACTTTATTCCTGTTGATTAGTTGATTAGCAACTCTCTATTTCTCTGTCCTCTTAGCCACTCACAACTACAATTCTACTCTCTGATTCTATGAGTTTGACTATTTTAGATACGCATAATTGAAATCATGCAGTATTCGTCTTCTGTAATTTGCTTATTTCATTTACCATAATGTCCTTAAGGTTCATCCATGTTGTCACTTATTGTAGGATTTCCTTCTTATTTAAGGCTGCATAAAATTTCTTTATATGTCACTATCATCAGAAAATACCAATTAAAATCACAATGAGATATCACCTCAAATCTGTCAGCATGGCTATTATCAGAAACAACACAAACACAAACAAAACAAAAGACAAGCATTGGTGAGGGTGTAGAAAATTTGGAATTCTTGTGTAGGGTTGGTAGGAATGCAAAATGGTGCAGTTGCTAAAACAGTATGGAAATTCCTCAAAAATTAAAAACAGGACTACCATATGACACTATGCCACTTCTGGGTATTTTTCTGAAAGAACTACAATCAGAATCTTGAAGAACTATCAGCATTCCAGTGTTCACTGCAGCACTATTCATACTAGGCAAGATGTAGAAACAACTTACATTTCTATAAGAGATGTATGGGCAAAGAAAATATGGTGTATATATATGCAGTGAAATATTCACCTCTACTGTCTTTTATAATATATTTCTAACTTATTACTAAAGATTTTGATTTAATTTTATTATTTATAAAATTTTGAATGGCCTTTCTGCAATAAGTCTTATAAGGTTTTTTTCTGTATAAAATACAGATAGTCCCTGACACAATGGTTCAACTTATGATTTTTAGACTTATGACATTGTGAAAAAATACACATTCAGTAGAAAGAATATTTCAATTTTTGAATTTTGATTTTTTTCCCAACTGTAGGCTAATGTAAGTGTTCTGAGCACATATCAGGTAGGCTAGGCTAAGCTATGATGTTCGGTAGGTTAGGAGTATTAAAGACATTTTCAACTTACATTGAGTTTATTAGGATGTAACCCCACTGTAAATGGAAGAAAACCTGTACTTTGTTACTCCACCCTGTAATCTACATGTTATGAAGCTATTTTTCTTAAATAAGTATTCAAAGCCTTCTAGTGTCTGAAACTTGACTTTCAAGGTTTCTTTTTTACCTTATTCTTATTGTGACCCTGTGATGCAGCCATACTGAACACGGAAAATTCTCTGAAAACATTGCAGATCCTTGGTTTCTTCCTAGAATGTTTACCTAAACCTTCCTCACTTCTCCTTCTATCGTTCTAAAATCATCCTTTCAGCTCTTCAGCTCTAAGATTTTGCTTAACCAGGTGTTGTTGTTGTTTTGTCTACCCTCAACTTCCTATTCACTACTTGAAAGATTTGGCACTCCCCCTTTTGTACCGAAAGGCACACTGGCCATCAGGTAAGCTTAACTAAGCGGTACCCAGGCCTTGTGGAGATTGCTCTCTTTCTTCCTTTCATGGGGTTATTTTCCTGGCCTCAATAGTTTCTTCATACAGATGTGCTGATTTAGTACTCAGCTGAAGGTCTGAAGAGAACCCTTTGCAAATATCTGTGACTTTGTCTCTGTGTAGCTTTCTCCCTCCTGGGTACTCTGCCTTAACAATTCTACTCCCTTTCATTTTCCCAGGCAATTGTCAACTCAAACTTTGTCTCCCCAAACTTTGTCTCCTCAACTCAGGTAGTTTAGGAGCTTGGCAAATGTGCAAGTAGGAAGCAAGGACAGTTGTGGGGCTCACTTCATTTATTTCCCTTCTTTGGGGATTACTATCCTGAACTGCACATTGGCCAGTATATGAAAACCATTTCCTTGTATATAAGTCTGCTTTGTGATTTAAGTGGGGAAGCTTAATTTTGTCTTTCTTACTCAAAAATCCACCTGGAAGGAGATGTATATTGTTTGTTTCCTTTAATAATTTTCAGATCCTCAAACTATCCAAAGTGAGAGTCTAAGAAATTAAGGAGAATAATTTCTATAAAGCAAAACAGAGTTTCCAGCTGTCTCACATATCTGAGAAGTTAAAAAACAAACAAACAAAAAAAAAACACTATAAAGAATTTAATCAGAGAAATGGAAATTATAAAAATAATAATGAAATAATTAAAATTAAGGGCTCAACAGCATATTGAACAGAGGAGAAAGAACATTAGATGTTGAAACACTGAGAGTTAAAATAATTTAAAAGTATAATACAGAGTTGAGACTTTTTGAATAGAATAAAAAGGTCTAAGAAATAAGCAATGAAGTCTTAGAGATGAAGAAAGCATATGGGACAAAAGCAACAAAAAGGGGTGATATATCTGCCCACCTAACCATCTAAGCTTTTATTTAACTGAGTATGTGTAGAATAAACACTTCTTTGTCATACGTTTGTCTACTGACTATTAAAAACAAGTTATATAAAGTGTAAGTTTAAGAAGAATAAAGATGTAACTTCTAAGATAAGAAGGTATATTCTGAGCACTGAGCTAGATAAGTAAATTCCTATCTAAAATATTTGAGTTGTGTAAAATGGTGTTATTTAGCAGCTGGACTGGGAATGCTCTATCCTTTTCTTTGGGGATTTAAAAATTTCTGACTTAGACTGTTGGCTAAGATAAGGGCAGTGGGGTTTATAGCGTGCTGTTTAGTATGTAACTTCCCTAGCAACCCCCAGGGCCAGTTTGTTTACTGACAGTCTTCACCCAGCATAATCTGTTAGACAGTCTGTCTTGACCAGAAAGGCATAAATGACTCCACTGGGAACATCTGCCTTGAGCTTTCCTGAAGCACAGATTTTGTTGATTCAAACTGGAGAAGTATGTTCTCATAAGAATAAGGGCCCTAGTACACTTGCACCTAGATGCTTCTAAAGCCTCAGATGCTTGCCTATACTCTCTTTCTTGCTGTAGCTTATTCTTTGACTTCTAATGAAAACTCTTAGATGTACATGCTGTATGGATTTTTGTGAGTTCTTTCAAATATCCAAATTTCTGAAACTTTTGTAATAGTTAAAATATATGACCTTGAAAATGATGAGAAAAAATTTCTTCAAAAGTTCCCATGGAAACAGATAACAGATGAGGACCAGATTTGATGGATAGCCACTCCCTATCAAAAACAAATTAGAAGTAACTTGGATATTATTTTATTAATGAAAAAGTATCTGAGACAGGTGTCAATCAATTTAGAGGTTTATTTTTGCCAAGGTTAAGACCATGGCCCATGACACAGCCTCAAGAGGTCCTGAGAACACATGCCGAAAGTGGTTGGTTGGTTTTATAGTTTTAGGGAGACAGAAACTACAGGCAAATATATTAATCAGTACATGTAAGATATACATTGTTTTGGGCCAGAGAAGTGGAACATCTTGAAGCCAGGGCTTCCAGGTCATAGGTGGATGCAAATATTTAATATTTGGTAATTGGTTGAAAGAGTTAAGTCCTGACTAAAGAGTTGAATTCAGTAGAAAGACATGCTTGTTAAAGAGGTTGTGGAAGCCAAGGATTTTGTTGGGTACATGAAGCCTCCAGGGGGCAGGCTTAGAGACAATAGACAGTGAATGTCTCCTATTGGACCTTAAAAGGTGTCAGACTTTCTGGAAAGGACTTAATCTGGGAAGGAAATTCTCTTTTTCTCTTTTTTTAAATTTCTTCTTTTCTTCCGAGACGGTCTCACTCTGTCCCCTAAGCTGGAGTGCAGTGGCACAATCTCGGCTCACTGCAACCCCCGCCTCCTGGGTTCAAGCAATTCTTCTGCCTCAGCTTCAGCCCCCCGAGTCGATGGGATACAGGCCCGCACCACCATGCCTGGCTAATTTTTGTATTTTTAGTAGAGACAGGATTTCACCATGTTGGCCAAGCTGGTCTTGAACTGCTAATCTCAGGTGATTGGCCTGCCTCGCCTCCCAAATTGCTGGGATTACAGACTTGAGCCATCATGCCTGGCCTGGAGATTCTCTACAGAATGAAAATTTCTCCATCAAGAGACGGCTTTGCAGGGCCATTTTAGTATATGTCAAATAAACATATTTTGGGGAAAAAATTATTTGATTTCCATTAGGGTCTGTTATTTGCCTACCCAGTGATGCTAGACAGTCAGGTTGCCATTTGGTATCTTATTGCTACAAAGAGTCTGTTTCGTCAGTCTAAAGAGCTCTGTTTTAATGGTCAGTTGTGCCTAAACTCCGAAGGGAGAAGGGTATAATGAGGTATGTCTGACTTCCCCTTCCCATCATGGCCTCAACTAGTTTTTCAGGTTCTTGATTCTTGATAAAGGGAGTTCTTAATTGTGTTGTCTAATGCGTTATTATTTTCCAATCTGGTTAATGCTTTTATTATGCTTGGGTTAAGAAAACATTCTTACTTGAGGTCATAAAGATATTAACCTAGTTTACCTTCTAGGAGTTTTATGAAATGTGAAAGCTAAATGCCTACCTTGTATATTTAGACACATAATTTTCCTATAGGAAATAATTTTAATGTATGCTGTGAGTTAGTTTTTAAGATGCAAATTTTACTCTATGGACATCCACCCCATCTTGCACCAATGTTTGAGAAGACCATCCATTTCTTCTATGTAACTTTATAAAACTTGCCGCAAATCCATTGAATTTTCCTATGTGGAAGAATTGCTGTATTGTATTATATTTCATTGGTCTATTTGTCTATCCTCCTGCCAATATGTATTGTAGCTGTATAATAACCCTTACTATTTGTTTAAATAAATCCTTTTAATTTTACTCTTTTTGTTCTATATAAATTTAGAATTACCTTGTTGCTTTCCAAAAAATTATGTAGTTAAGTCTGTGACTGTGTTGAATCTATAGATAAATTTGGGAAGAAGTAACTTGCCCATTATATTAAGTATTCTATTTCATAAACATGTGTATCTTCTTACTTATATGTTTTCAACGTATTCTCAATAATATTTTATAGTGTTCTAAGTAGAGTCATTTTCATCTTTTCATAGTTTAATTTCCTCAATGTTTTGATGCTATCTTAAATGATGTTTTCATGCTAATGATTTAGTACCAAAACTCAACACGTTTTATATATTGACTTTGCATATGGATACCCTTATTAATTTTTATTATTTATATGTGGATTCATCTGATGTTCAATTCAGAAAATCATGCCATGTTTGAATAATAGTTTTCATCTTTTCTTTTAATTGTTTTTGCTTTCTTTCCTTAATGCAGTTAACAAAAAGATATGATTATTTCAATGAATCTGAAAATGCATTAATAAACCCCAAAACCACGCATTATAAAATATTTTGGAAACGTAGATATCTAAAGTAAATGTTTTCATCCAATAAAGCTGCAGAAATTCTACAGCAATTGTCATTCTTAATAATGAAATAATGAAAAAGTTATCTTGAAATTGAAAATGAGAAAAGGATGCTTGTATTCACATTTCTATTCAACATTGTACCAATAATGGGGATTTCATTTGCTAATATTTTATCAATAATTTTGTATATATAGGTAAAAGACATATTGGGCTATATTAATGGTATTAAGTTTATACTGAACTCAAATAAGAATTGAATATATTAGTGTTCACTTTCTCTTCTCTGGGAGAGTTTCTGTAGAGTTTACATAATTACTTTCTTAAATGTAGATTTCAGCAGGGAAGCTATATGTGATTAATGATGTTTTCAGAGGAATGTTTGTAATTTTGAATTTAATATTTTGATAAATATAGGTATAGTCAGATTTTATTTGGAAAAGCTGTTTTTTCTTGAATTTTGTCCATTTAATCTAAATTTTCTGGTGTATTTTTGGCAAAACATTTTATGTAGCATCCTTTTCTAATTTGTTTGTACCTACTCCCACTTTTCTTGATTTGTCTTGGCTGTGGTATATGTATATAATTTATCTGTATAAAAACAAACATATAGATTTATTACTTTTATTTTAGCCCATTAGTATTCAAGGTTAATATTGGTATGTGCAGATTTGATCGTGTCATCATGTCATTAGCTTATTATGCAAATGTAATTGCATTGTGACTTTCTAGTGCTTTATAACGATGTAGGTACATACATGTGTTTTTGTGGTGACTGGTAATGGTCTTCCTATTCCACATTTAGCATCTGTTAAGGACCTCCTGTAAGGCAGGTCTGGGGGTTATAAATTCTCTTTGTATTTGCTTGTCTGTAAAGGGTCTTATTTCTCCTTTGCCTATGAAGCTTAGTTTGACTGGATATGGAATTCTGGATTGGAATTTCTTTTCTTTAAGAATGCTGATTACAGGCTCCCAGTCTCTTCTGGCTCCTGTGGTTTCTGCTGAAATGTGTATTGTTAGCCTGATGGGGTTCCCTTTTTAGGTGACCTGTCCCTTCTCTAGCTGCCTTTAACACTTTCTCTTTCATTTCAGCCTTGGAGACTCTGATGATTATAGTCTGGGGGGTATTCTTTTTGTGTAGTATCTCACAGGGGTTCTCTGCATTTCCTGAATTTGAATGTTGGCCTCCCCAGTGAGACTGGGAAAATTTTTGTAGATGATTCCCCACGTATGATTTTTAAGTTACTTGTTGTCTCACCTTCCCTTTCAAGGATGCCAGTGAGATGGAGATTTGGTGTTTTTGCATAATTCCATATTTCTCAAAGGTTTTGGTCATTCTTCTTTATTGTTTTATCTTTATTTTGTCTGACTGAGTTATTTTGAAGAACCCATCTTTGAACTCTGAGACTCTTCCCTCAGCTTGATTAATTCTGCTGTTAATTGTTGCAACCGTGTCATGAAATTCTCATAGTTTTTCAGCTGTATCAGATCAATTTGGCTCTTTCTTAATATGGCCATTTAGTCTTTAATCTCCTGTATCACTTTACTGTATTCCATAGATTCCTTGGATTAGGTTCTGACTTTCTCGTGGATGTTGATGATCTTCATTTCTATGCATATTCTGAATTCAATTTCTGTCATTTCAGCCATTTCAGCTTGGTTAAGAACCGTTACTTGGGAACAAGTGAGGCTGTTAAGAAGACAAAGGTAAGAAGACACTTTGGCTTTTGGAATTGCCAAACTTTTTCTTTTTGTACTGGTTCTTTCTCGTCTGTGTGGGCTGCTGTCCCTTTAATCTTTAAAGTCGCTGTCTTTTGGTTTTATTTATTTATTCATTTATTTTGCCTTTATTTTCTTGTATGGGGTTTGATTGTTGTATAAGGTGGGTTCAATCAAGTGGGTTTATTTCTGAAAGATTTTTAGGGGCCAATCCTCAGCTCAGTACTCCTGTTTTGTGTGCTCTAACTCTGCAGGGCTGGTACAGGGCCCCTGGCTTTTTTCTCTGGCCCCTTGATGATAGGAGCCAGGTGCAGTGGAGTGGATGAGGTGTTCCCGGTCTGCTGAACACAACACTCCCATAAATGGTGCCCACCAAAGCACTTCATCAGGGTGGCAGCCGTGAGATGCATTCTTGTTCCTGTGTGCCAGCAGCCATGGTAGCATGGTGGAGTGCACACATCAGCTGGTGAGGTACTGTCAGAAGTGGGGCTATGGCATTTCTACATGTGCTTGCACCAGCACGGGGGACAGGGTTACTGGTGTCTGTGCTCACACTCACACCATCAGCTGTGGGGATAGGTCACTGGTGTCTGTGAGCTCTTTCACAACAGTGGCGATGGTGGTGTGCAGAGGGTGGCAGAGTCACAGTGTCTGTGCCTGTGTTCATGCCAGCAATGACAGTGCGATTGAGCGCCCACACATTAGCGGTGTGGGGGGCAGCATATTGCTTCACACTGGCAGCAGCAGTGGGGTGCGCATGCAAATGTGCAATGGCAGAGCCCTGAAAATGAGGTCTGCCTGTATATGCCTGCTCCTGCAAAGTGGTAAGGGGGTAACCATAGGTGAGTTTGTGCCAGCAGTGGGAAAACTGTGCTGCCAAGGGGGTGCAGGTAGGCTGCTGCACATTGGCAAGAGCCATTCTTTTGGAACTCTTCAACGGTCAAGCATGGCCTGCCAGTGAAGGAGTGTATTAGTCCATTTTCACGCTGCTAATAAAGACATACCCAAGACTGGGTAATTTATAAAGAAAAAGAGGTTTAATGGACTCACAGTTTCATGTCGCTGGGGAGTCCTCACAATCATGGCGGAAGGCAAAAGGCACAGCTTACATTGCAGCAGGCAAAAGAGAGAATGAGAGCCAAATGAAGGGAGTTTCCCCTTAGAAAACTACCAGGTCTCTTGAGACTTATTCACTACCACGAAAACAGTATGGGGGAAATAGCCCTGTGATTCAATTATCTCCCACTGGGTCACTCCCACAACACTTGGGGACTACTGGAGCTACAAGTCTAGATGAGATTTGGATGGGGACATAGCCAAACCACATCAAGGAGCTATGATGAGAGCCCTCAGAAATCACCCTGGTTGGGTGTTGGATGCTGTGCTGTCAATGGGCATGGCCAGGCTGGGGCCCTGGGAGAGGAGAGCAGATAGGCAGAAGCTCGAATCAGATTGGCACTGTCTCACGGGCAAGACAGCCCTGTTTCACCCAAGTCGGACAGGAACTCTATGGCCAAAGTCTTGGAGAGAAGTAGGGTGAGCTTTGAGAGATGAGTGTACCTGGCCGTCCTCCACTACAGATGTTCTCGCACCAAAGTCACTGGGCTCCTCATGGGCTGGAGTCCTGCTCCTACCACCTCTCTAAGTCACCCTCCCTGCCGGCTCAAGTGTCCGTCCGCGAGGGTCACGGGCTTTTCTCCTGCCCAGATTCTGGAGGTCCATGACAGGAGCTGGTCACTCCTTGTCTGTTCAACTCACCCCTTTCTGAGGAGTTGCAGGGGGCCAGAAATAAGCCCCAGTTCTTGGAAACCCCTTTCAGGTTTTCCAGCTTCCTCCTCCTTCCGCCCAGCATCTGCATCCTCCCTCCATCCACTCTCAAGTCCTTCCCTCTGAAGATGTGCTCAGTGTGCCCTAGTCTTCCAGATGTTTCAGTCTCTCCCAGGCAGGTCTTCCTCTTGGCTGCATCTGGTTGGCCATCTTTAAAGTTGAGCCATTTTTCTTCAAGTGAATTATTTAGATTATTATATAACTTACTGTTATAATTTAAATACTTATAATTTAATCTATCATGCTTCTATTATTTATCTCACCATTTTTGTTTCTCTGTATTATTGGTTTTAAGAATTGAATAAACATTATTATTTTGTTTCCTTCTTCAGTTGGAATGTTTGTTATACATACTTCACTATTACTTGTTATCCTAGAGATTGCAACATAAATCTTGACATTTGATTTAATTTTAATTAATACTTTACCACTTACTGTAAATGCAAACTAGTTAAGATCTTTTGTCATCTGTCAATTTATATGTCGTTGTTGCTTATTTTAGTGTGATGTGCACTTTAGACTTCTCCAATACCATTTTATTGTTTTATAAAGTTAGTTTCATTTAGTGTTCATTCAGTCCGGATATTTACACTTTCTTTGGCTTTTCATTTTTTTCCTGCCTATCAACCTTCCATCTGATATTATTTTTTGCCTATAGAGAAAACACTTTTTATTATTTCCTTTAGTCTGTGCTGGTATGGACAAATACTTTTAGGCTTTTTTTCTTTGTCGTTTTTGCTTATTTCCTTAAAAATATGAATTTTATCTTTGATATGTTTTCTTAGGCTTAAGGTAAAGAATTGTTGATTGGAAGTTATTTATTTTGTAGCACTTTCAATATATCCTTCCATTATTTTCTGGCTTCTATTTTTTATTAGGAGACAGTTGAAAATAATATGTCTTTGGCTCTTGTTAAAGTTGTTACTTTGTTTCAGTTTTTCTCAGATGTGTATGTCTAGCAGTTTTCTTTGTATTTATAACATTGATAATTTTAAAATATCTTGAAAATTCTAAGCCATTATCTCTTTCAGTATTACTGTGCCAATTTTTTTCTCTCTTTCTGAAACTGCAAAAATATATGTGTGATATTTCTCACCATTTGCCTTTGTCTCTTATTTTGTCTTCATTTTCTTGCTACTTTTTCTTTGCTTCAGTCTGAATATATTCTTTTGACCTGTGTTTCATTTCCCATTGAATTATTTTCAGCTTAGGCATTATGCTCCTACACCCAATTTTTGAGTTTTTAATTTCATTTAATGCAGTACTCAGTTCTATCATTTTAATATACTTCCAAATTTTCTTCCCTAAATTACCATTTTATAAATCTTTTTATCATGATTTTATACTCTTTTTAAAAGATGTGCCTGATGACAACATTGTCTAGCTTATCCTTACATGTATATCAATGGTTTATTTTATTTCAGGCAAATGCCTGTTTATATGTTTGGTCAATAAATGTAACAAAGATATTTTAAAACTCTGAATGATATTACTTTTCTTCAGAGAAATTATATTTTCACACATTTTGTGGCCACTTGTGCTTAGACACTTATCAGTTCTCATACTATTAATCAATTATATAGAGTTGATTTAAACCTAAGCTTCAGTCCTTATGAGATATATTTCTTGTTTGCTTTTACTTTTTAGATATTGACACTTAGGAACCCAATTTATGCTAGTGCCTTTATCACAGATCTTTCTTTTTGGTGGAACTTTACCTAAAATATAGCCTCCTAACCTGCAATTCTTTGAAAATACTTTTCAGATTCTCAGATTCTCAAACACTGCTTTAGGCAATGACTATTATTTCAAATGGAAATGATGCACACGGATGAATCATACTTTTATCACTTTCCTCCCTTCTTGGATCTTGGGCCAACAATTCCTTACTGTCTTGGAGGCTTTCTGATATTTTAAATCAAAATAGAGTTACTTTTGTCATATTTCAGTAAGTCAAAACCACCTCATCTATAATTTTTAGCTGAAGAACATCTAGTGGTATGAACAAAGAAAAAACAAATGTTTGCAACGTATTTGCAGACAAAATATAAAGGAGCAAAAATTATCCCAAAGCTAATGCAAGACATACCTGATTTTGTTAATAGTTTGTTAAGTCAGAAAATGGTGGACTATTCAAGAGTTTACTGAGATCATTGTTAATATGGCAAAATAGTAAGTTACATGAGTATATACTGCCATGCACAAGATAAATTCCAAGTCTATTAAAAAATTGAAAGCACATCCTAAATAGAATAAAATAGATGGTAATATTTATATAATTTTCAGGAAGAGAAGCTATTCGTAAGTGAACATTCTCTCTCTCTCACACACACACACACACACAACTTCAAGGAAACGTCGATGTATTTAACAATATTAAATGTAAAATTATTCCACCTGTCAAAAGCCTTCATGAACAAGATGAAAATGCAAGCTAAAGACAGGAAAATCATTTTTGTGGTGCATTTAACACCAAAATATATGTCCAAAATAAAAAAAAAGTATAGAAAAAAGTTCAAAGAAAATTAATATGCAAGTTACAAGAAAATAAACTTGTAGGAGATGATAAGTCCCATTATTAACTATGGAAATATAAGTTAAACCTACAGGACACTCTTCCCTATCTTTCAGAATGGCAAAAGTTGGATATTAAAAATTTTAGCAAATATTGGAGAAATAAGAATTCTCTTGCACTGTTCATAGATTATACAAATTGATACAGCAGTTATAAAGACAGTATGATAGCTTACAGAATATTCATAGATGCTTATGTCCCATAATCTAAACATTTTTTTCAAGTATATATCTTTGAGATATATACCATGTTTGTACATGAAAACATATTTTATTTCAGCATTGCTTCTTACAGAAAAAAATGGAGATTATCTAAATAACCATCCAATAAGAATGAATAAACAGATTTTTATATATTTTAGATTACCTCATTTCTTTGGTGTCAATTTCTAACTAAAGCAGAATAGAATGTGGACCCCCCAATCCTACTAGAACACCTCACCCTTTCTCCAAAAACTCTCAAAAATCGCCACAGTTTTACATAAATTTTGTAGGACACATGTCCAAAGAAGAAAGCTATAATTAGAAATGACCATTCCTGGCCAGGCCCAGTGGCTCATGTTTATTATCCCAGCACTTTGGGAGGCTGAGGCAAGCAGATCACAAGGTCAGGAGATCGAGATGGTCCTAGCTAACATGGTGAAACCCCGTCTCTACTAAAAATACAAAACAAACAAACAAACAAACAAAAAAACTTAGCTGGGCATGCTGGTACAAGTCTGTAGTCTCAGCTACTCTGGAGACTGAGGCAGTGGAATAGCTTGAACCCGGGAGGCAGAAGTTTCAGTGAGCCAAGATTGTGCCACTGCACTCCAGCCTGAGATACAGAGTGAGACTCCCTCAAAAACAAACAAACAAACAAACAAACAAACAAAGTGACCATTCTTCTTGCCCTATGTCCCTACACATCTCTCTATGCAGTAAAAATCCTTCTAGGACACATTCTTTCCTCACACTTTTGTCTTCCATACATCTCTGGTCATCCACTAATCCACTAAAGGCTAAGACATCCACCTATATGTCCCAATTAGTATTACATTTTAAGTCTGCAGTGTGTAGGAAAAGGGGTTAGGAAAATAGAGAGTGTAAGAGTTGACCCTTTATCTACTTCAATAGTCTTCTTTACTTGCTAAATCTCCATGGGTGATTATATTCTCCTGTCCATTTCCCTATGCTTTCACTCATTTTGCCAGCATTTGGGGTGTGAAAACAGCTGAAACTGGAGATTAGAGATGAGTAGTAATGGCAGAATGTTTGCTATTTTTTAAAAAATTTTTGCCTTGTAACTCTTCTTTTTAAAAACCAGAAGTAGGTGCTTGCGAGACTGGGAGATTAAAAATTGAACACAAAAATAACGATGTGGAAGGAATGGAAGGTGAGTGTTTACAATAAACAGTTGTATTTTGATATGGAAAGGAGCAAGTGATAAAAGATGGTAGGAATTTGTGTCACCAAAGGATATACACTTGCTGATTGCCTCTGCATCCTCTGATGACAGAGATTTGGGGTTTCTCTTCAGCATTATTTTTATCCCCACCATTTCCTAATTTTTGATAATTTTTTCTCAATCTTTTCTAAATGATCTTTTGGTAATTTGAATCCTCCTTTCCTGCTTACATATATAATGGGATATTTTCTTTAGAAATAGTTCCCCAAGGAGGGGAGAAAAGTATCTAAATGATTTAAGTTTGGAAGCTTGTGGTGAAAATGAAGTGATGCAATTTCTGGTCCTATTCCATGGTATGAATTAAGTGCTACAGCCATGATGTATTTGTAAGGCATTGACAGTCTGCCGCATAGTCTTTTCTCTTATCTGGGTTACTTCCTGATGCCAAGTCATGCTTCAAACTCTAAAGCAACACAAAAAACAGTGGAGACATGTCCTGACCACAAATCAGTTATATTGATTTGACGCCAGTTGTTAAAGTTAGATATGATTCTCCATTTCTCATTTTCTTGAGAGTTACAGTATAGAATGTACATTTTTAATAGAAATAATTTTAGAAATATTTCAGAATACTGGTTCTATTACTAGTTGTTCAAATAATCAGCTGTGTTATTTAAGACAAGCTATTTTACTAATGACCCCAGGATCATTAAATCTAAAATAAAAAGTTTGAGCTTGATTGTCCTAATGTTACTTCCAAACTACTCCGTACTTTCCTTGCTTCATCAATCTTGAATCTACCTTCACTTTAGATATTTTAGGTTATATAAAATACAGCAGTTTTCTATATTTTATATGAATGTTCAAGTTAAATTAATAAATTCATGCACATATTATTTCCTTAAGATAGTAGAACAATTTTCAATTCACAATTGTTAAAGTTTTTGTGAAGGATAGGTCTGAAAATGACTCTATTATTTTTTTCACTGTATTTTGTAAGTCCCAGCCTTCAAGAAGTGAAATACTAATTTATTTCAAAAGATGAGAATGTTGGCATAGAAGCACTCTGAAAACAAATTTTGCAATTTTAGTGAGTTGTGCTTCCAATTAGATCATCTATTAAACAATTTACTTGAAAATATACATGGGAAATTGTACCAGTAACATAATTAAAATATGAAATTTTAGAAACAGAAGTTTTATTTGTGT
This sequence comes from Theropithecus gelada, assembly GCF_003255815.1. NCBI lineage: Eukaryota > Metazoa > Chordata > Mammalia > Primates > Cercopithecidae > Theropithecus > Theropithecus gelada. The sequence goes on along the minus strand of NC_037685.1, from coordinate 86,102,183 downwards.
AAATGATGTGGACACAGACCTCTTGTCTAATAGCTTTGGGTGTCTTTCATCTTAAAATTGTATTGCATCTCTGTAATTTTCCTTTTTGGCACAGAGGACAGGTGTTATACAGATGGAGAAACAGTTGTGGTTTTATGGTACCTCCTCTCCTAAGCACATTAGTATTTGTCATTCACATGGGTCCTCTTTCTAACAATGACAGACGCCCTCATGTGTACTTATTGTCCAAAAAAAAAAAAGTATCTGAGAAAAAGAGAAGGCATGCATTACTTTTATTGCATGCAGAGTAGGAGGTGGAGGGAGGTTCCTGGTATAGTTCAGATATCGATTACATAAGAAAGTGATTCTTTAATCACAGATACCTATGGAAAAAAGGGTATAGTTGCAATATTAACTAATTTTAAGACAAGAAAAAGACATCCCTCACTCCTATCTGCCCCTCTCAACATACACACATACAAAAAGAAAAAGACATGCCAAATTGCTACATAAACATGAAGGTCTCTGGTGGCAGTGACAGAAGTAACAAGATTTTTGTAGAAATGATGAGAAATATCAAAATGAAATCTGCGATTCTATTTATCTGCCTGCAAGACCACTTTAGGGACCAATCTTTGCCATCTTTTCTTTAACTAGTTCAGTTGTAACATAAATGACACAGTAAATGTTCCTGCCTGGCATTAAAGATGGAACAACCACACAAACGGCCTGAGCCAGTGACCAGATAACCTAGAAGCATCTTTCCTACCTAGCTGAGTGGTCTCTCCTCTTTTCAGAATTTTCTTTAAATGAACCATTCAGACATTTGCCTGCAAATGAGTTTCTTGTATAGTTTGAATATTAGTCTTCTGTTGGGTGAATAGTTTGCAAATGTTTTCTTCCATTCTCTTTACTCTATTGATTGTCTCCTTTGCTGTGCAGGAGATTTTTAGTTTAATGTAGTTGCATGTGTCTGTTTTTGTTTTAGTTGCCTGTGCTTTTAAAGTCTCAGCCATAAAATCTGCCTATACTAATGTCCTAAAGAGTTTCCCCTATGTTTTCTTCTAGTAGTTTTATAGTTTATATTGTGTATGTCTTATATTTAAATATTAAGTACTTTAAAGTATATTTTTATATGGTGAGAGATAGGGCTCTAGCTTCATTCTTCCTATGCATATCTAGTTTTCACAGCACAATTTATTGAATAGGCTATTCTTTCCTCAGTGCTTATTCTTGATATCCGTGTCAGACATCAAATGTATATAAATGTGTGGATGTATTTCTGTGTTTTTTGTTCGATTTCAATGATCTATATATATGTTTTTTATACTAATACCATGTTATTTTGGTTACTATAGCTTCAGGGTATATTTTGAAGTTAGGTAGTGTGATATCTCCAGTTTTGTTCTTTTTGCTCAGGACTGCTTTATTTATTCAGGCTCTTCTGTGGTTTAATTTGAAGTTTGGAATTGGTTTTCTTTTCTATTTCTTGAAGAATGTCATTGGTATTATTGATTGATTGATTGATTCATTTCTCAGGAGTATATTTATTTATTTTTATTTTTTTATTTCCATAGATTTTGGGGAACAGCTGGTGTTTGGTTACATGGAAAAGTTCTTTAGCTGTGAGATTTTGGTGCAACCATCACTGAGCAATATATACTGTACCCAATTTGTATTCTTTTATCCCTCACCCGCCTCCCACCCTTTCCCTTGAGTCCCCAAAGTCCATTGAATCATTCTTATGCCTTTGCATCCGCATAGTTTAGCCCCCACTTATGAGCGAGAACATACTATGATATTTGGTTTTCCATTCCTGAGTTACTTTACTTAGAATTATGATCTTCAATTACATCCAGGTCATCGTAAATGTCATTATTTCATTCCTTTTGATGGTTGAGTAGTATTCCATGGTGTGTGTGTGTGTGTGTGTATATATATATATATGGAATACTACTAGTATATATATATGTGTGTGTGTATATATATATATATATCTCTCACAATTTTTTATCCACTCCCTGATTGATGGGCATTTGGGCTGGTTCCATATTTTTTTTGTGAATTGTGCTGCTATAAACATGCATGTGCAAGTATATTTTTCATATAATGACTTCTTTTCCTTTGGGTAGATACCCTAATTTTAGTTCTGTAAGGAATCTCCACACTGGTTTTTGTAGTGGTTGTGCTAGTTAATTTCCCAACGGCAGTGTGAAAGTGTTCCCTTTTCACCACATACCTGCCAGCATCTATTTTTTTTAATTTTTTTTTTATTATGGCCATTCTTGCAAGAGTAAGGTGGTATCACTTTATGGTTTTGGTTTGCATCCTGGAATTTCTTTTTGTGTTGGCAATATTTAAATTACCACTTAAATCTTAATGCTTGTCATTGATCTGTTAAGAGGTTCTGTTTCTTCCTGGTTTAATCTAGGTGTATTGTATATTTCCATTAATTTTTCCATCTCTTCTAGGTTTTCCTGTTTATGTGCATAAAAATGTTCATAGCAGCCTTAAATGATCTTTTGTATTTTTGCGGTATTGATTGTGATATCTTCCGTTTAGTTTCTAATTGAGCTTATTTGGATCTTTTCCCTTCTTTTCTTGGTTAATCTCGCTAATGGTCTATCAATTTTATTTATCTTTTCGAAGAACCAACTTTTTGTTCCATTTATCTTTTGTTTCAATTTCTTTTTTTTGTTGTTGTTGTTGTTTCAATTTCATTTAGTTCTGCTTGGATCTTCATTATTTATTTTCTTCTGCTGGGTTTGGGTTTGTTTTGTTCTTGTTTCTCTAGTTCCTTGAGGTGCAAGCTTATATTGTCTATTTGTGCTCTTTCAGACTTTTTGATGTAGCCATTTAAGGCTATGAACTTTCCTCTTAGAACTGCCTTTACTGTATCCCGGAGATTTTGAAAGGTTGTGTCACTATTATCATTCAGTTCGATGTATTTTTAAATTTCCATCTTGATTTCATTGTTGACCCAACTATCATTCAGGAGCAGGTTATTTAATTTTCATGCATTTGCATGGTTTTGAGGGCTTCTTTTGGAGTTGATTTCCAATTTTATTCCACTGTGGTCTGAGCGAGTACTTGATATTATTTCAATTTTCATAAATTTATTGAGACTTATTTGGCAACTGATCATATGGCCTATGTAAATTCTGCATTTGTTGGGTAAAATGTTCTGTAAATATCTATTAAGTCCATTTGTTCTAAGGTATAGTTGTTGTTGACTTTCTCTCTTGATGACCTTTGTGGTGCTGTCAGTGTAGTATTAAAGTCCCCCACTATTATTGTGCTGTTATCTCATTTCTTAGGTCTATTAGTAATTGTTTAACAAATTGAGGAGCTCCAGTGTTAGATGCATATATATTTAGAATTTGTAGTTTTTTTTTTCTGTTGGACAAGTCATTTTATCATTATATAATATGCCTCTTTGTCCTTTTTTAACTGCTCTTGCTTTAAAGTTTGTTTTATCAGAAATAAAAATAGCTATTCCTCCTTGCTTTTGGTGTCCGTTTACATGGAATAGCTTTTTCCATTTCTTTACCTTAAGTTTATGTGAGTCTTCATGTGTTAGGTGTCTCTTGAAGACAGCATTTACTTGGTTGGAGAATTATTATCTATTCTGCCTTTTTGTATCTTTGAAGTGGAGGATTTAGACTTTACATTCAATGTCAGTATTGAGATGTAAGGTACTATTCTATTCGTTATACTATTTGTTGCCTGAATACTTCGTGTTTTATTTATTTATTAATCTATTTATTTATTTATGGTGTTTTTGTTTTATAGGTCCTGTGAAATTTATGCTTTAAAGAAGTTCTATTTGGTGTATTTTGTGGATTTGTTTCGAGATTTAGAGCTCTTTTTAGCAGTTTTTGTAGTGCTGGCTGGGTAGTGGCAAACTCTCTCAGCATTTTTTTTTTTTCTGAAAAATACTGTGTCTTTTCTTCATTCATGAGCTTAGTTACACTAGATACAAAAGTCTTGGCTGATATTTTTTGTTTGTTTGTTTAAGCAGGCTGAAGATAGGACCCCAGTCTCTTCTAGCTTGTAGGGTTTCTGCTGATAAAACTGCTGTTAATCTGATAACTTTTCCATTGTAGGTTACCTGGAGCTTTTGCCTAACAGCTCTTAAGATTCTTTACTTTGTCTTAACTTTAAATAACCTGAAGACTATGTGCCTAGGTGGTGATCTTTTTGCAATACATTTCTCAGGTGTTTTTGAGCTTCTTGTATTTAGATGTCTAGATCTCTTGCAAGGCTGGGAAAGTTTTCTTTGATTAGTCAGTCCCTCAAATATGTTTTCCAAACTTTAAAATTTCTCTTCTTCCTCAGAAACACCAATTATTTGTAGGTTTGGTCATTTAACATAATCCCAAACTTCTTGAAGGCTTTGCTAATTTTTCTTTTATACTTCTTTCTTTGTCTTTGGTGGATTGGGTTATTTTAAAAAAAAACTTGCCTTTAAGCTCTGAAGTTCTTTCTTCTGCTTGTTGGATTCTATTGTTGATAATTTCCAGTGCATTTTGCATTTCTCTAAGTTCATCCTTTATTTTCAAAAGTTGTGATTTTTTCTTATTTATGCTATTTCACTGAAGATTTTTTCTTTCATATCTTGTATCTTTTTTGATTTCATTGAGTTAGACTTCACATTTCTTTGGTGCCCCCTTGATTTGCTTAATAATTGACTTCCTGAATTCTTTTTCTGGCAGTTTGTGATTTCTCCTTGGTTTGGATCCATTGCTGGTGAGCTAGTGTTGTCTTTTGGGGGTGTTAAAATATCTCGTTTGGTCATAATATCAGAATTGCTTCTCTGGTTCCTTCTCATTCTAGGAGACTATGTCAGAAGGAAGATCTGGGGCTCAAGGGCTGCTGTTCTGTTCAGATTCTTTCGTCTCATGGGGTACTCCTTTGATGTAGTGCTCTTCCCCTTTCTCTAGGGATGTGGCTTCCTAATAGCTGAACTGTAGTGATTGTTATTTCTCTTCTGCATCTAGCCACCTCGCAGAGCTACTGGGCTCAGGCTGCTACTGGAGGAGTGTCTGCACAGAGTCCTGTGATGTGAACCATCTTCAGGTCTCTCAGCTGTGGATACCAGCATCTGCTCTGGTGAGGGGGGCAGGGGACTGAAATGCACTCTGTGAGGGCCCTTAGTTGTAGTTTTGTTTGTTGCACTAGCTTTGTGCTGGTTGGCCTCCTTCCAGGAGGTAGCACTTTCAAGAGAGCATTGGCTGTGGTAGTATAAGGAGGATCAGGTGGTGAGTAGGGCCCTAGAGCTCCCAAGAGAATATGTCCTTTGTCTTTGGCTACCAGGGAAGAGAGAGTAGAAAAAGACCGTCATGTGGGGGCAGGGTTAGGCATATCTTAGCTGTTGCGGGTGTGGTTCTCAGGTTAATGGAGTTATGTTCCCATGTGGATTATGGCTGCCTCTGCTGTGTCACATAGGTGGCCAGGGAAGTGAGGCAAGGCCAGCAGTTACAGGCTTCACCCAGCTCCCATTCAGCCCAAAAGGCCAGTGTCACTCCCACCATGCCCCCCACAACAGCACCGAGTTTGTCTCACGGCAGTTGGTGAGCAGGGCTGAGAACTTGCCCCAGACTACCGGCCTCCTATCTGTGAAGGCACACAGGGCTTTCAGGTTTCCTGCTTCCCTGTCTGCTGCACTGTGCTGTGTCTGCACTCCAGATTCACTGCCTCCGCTGAATTCTGCCCAGGAAGCTTCACCTTGGTTTGATATTGTTACAATGTTCACTTGGAAGTTTCCTTCTCCCTGAGGTCTCTTCCCAGTTCCTCTGGTGGCCCTCCCCAAGGACTTCTGCAAGACAAAGTCAGAAATGGCTTCCGTGGGGACTGGGAGAGCTTATCGTGCTCTTCCACTGCTTCTTTACACCTGCATTTTGCTCAGCTCTCTAACATGGTCTCAGCTCCAGGTAACGTCAAATCTTTCTCTCATGATCTGGACCTTAAGATTCCCCAGTGAGGGTGTTTGTCTGGGGGCAGACAATCTTCTTTTCACATCTTCACATTTTGAGCACTCACAGTTTGGGGGCTGTCTGCTGGGGCCTGCAGGAGCAATCCACTTTTTTCATAGGGCCTGTGCATTCTCTCGGCTTTCCTGATATGTTCCTGCAGTCGTTCACAAAATGTCTCCAAATGCTGCTCTGTCCAAGTGGGAGCTGCAATTTGGTCCTGCCTCCTATCCCTGTAAACGAAAGAAAATTATTTCTCACAGTTCTGGGGGTTGGGAGCCCAGAATCAGAGTAACAGCATGGTTGGGTTCTGCTGAGGACCTTCTTCAGGTTTCAGACTGTCAACTTCTCATCGTAACTTCACATGGCAGAAAGAGTGTCATTAGTGTTTTGACAGAAGTTGCATTAGAACTGTAGATTGCTTTGGGTGATATGGTCAATTAAAAATATTATTTTCTGACTTGTGTGCGTGGGATGTCTCCATTTGCTTGTATACTCTTTGGTTTCTTTCATTAGTGTTCTGTAGTTTTCCCTGTAGAGGTCTTTTACCTCCTTGACTAAATTATTCCTAGATAGATTTTTATTTTATTTTTGTAGCTATTGTAAATGGGGTTGCCTTCTTGATTTTAATTTTGGCTAGTTCATTATTGCTGTATAGAAAAACTAATAATTTTTCTATGTTGATTTTATTTCCTGCAACTGTACTGTATTTGTTTACCAGTTCTAATAGTATTTTGGTACAGCCTTTAGTTTTTTCTACATATAAGATTGTGTCATCTGCAAAGCAGAACAATTTGACTTCTTCCTTTCCAATTTGGATATCTTTTATTTCTTTCTCTTTTTAATTGTTGTGGCTAGAACACCAAGTACTATGTTGAATAAGGGTTGGGAAAGTGGGCATCCTTGTCTAGTTCCAGTTTCTAAATAACAGGCTTTGATATTTTTTCCATTCAGTATGATGTTAGCTATGGGTTTTTCATATATATCTTTTACTATTTTGAGGCATATTTGTTCTATACCCAGATTTTTGAGAGTTTTAATCATAAAAGGATGGTTTTGTTCTTGGTTTTGTTAATGTGATGGATCATGTTTATTGATTTATGTATGTTGAACCATCCTTGCACTTTTTGGGATGAATCCCACTTAATTATGGTGAACGATCATTTTAATATGTTGTTGAATTCTGTTTGCTAGTATTTTGTTGAAGACTTTTGCATCTTTGAACTTGTTTTCTATCACTGTGGTATATTGAATTTGCATTTTACATATGAAGAACTAAGGGTTGCCACAGGCTGGGTTTTATCTAGGACATCAGGAGGAACATGAGGTCGGGCTGTCAGCATCAGAATACTGGTCAAGCAGTCATAACGTGGACACAGGTTAGACAAGAGTTACAAGGGTATCTGCCAGTATAAACAAGTTTCCCATGTGAAAGATCCCCTGGTACACAGATCAGCGAACTAGGCATCAAGTTATCTGCCAGGTAAAATAAATATCTTGTGATAGGCACACTGTAAAAACCCACATTCAGCGTGCCTTTATTTTCTGTTATTGCAGGGTGACTAGCCAATCTGGTACTTGAAACTCATTTTAGTTAGAGGCTCTCAAAACATCAATAGCAAGAATTATAAAAGCCCCATGGGCAGTAATAGGTGTAAAATAATTACTGCAAACACTGTTTCTGGGGTAAGATAAATAAATCCCGATATTTTATTAGTTCTTTTCATGCCCTTTTTGAGACCATGATTGGTTTTGGGCCCATAAGCCCGACCCTCTCCAGTTAATTGAAAATTTCAGTAAACCCATCTGATACTGTCCATGCTATCACTTGTAAAACTATCAGATCCACATCATATTGCTAACAATTTTTTTAAAACTTAGATTTGTAATTTGCATAGAATTCTGGATAGAATACTTTTGTTCTTGAAATGAGACAAATTTGAATTATTAGATTTTAATGTATTTTTTTTAAAATGTGATGTGGTTAGTACCCCATAACTTATGATTTCATAGGAAAATCGTGTGGGGGGGCACCTTTTTCTTAAAAGTTTTTTTTCTTTTTTTTTTTTTTTTTTTTTTTTGAGACGGAGTCTCGCTCTGTCGCCCAGGCCGGAGTGCAGTGGCCGGATCTCAGCTCACTGCAAGCTCCGCCTCCCGGGTTCACGCCATTCTCCGGCCTCAGCCTCCCGAGTAGCTGGGACTACAGGCGCCCGCCATCTCGCCCGGCTATTTTTTTGTATTTCTTAGTAGAGACGGGGTTTCACTGTGTTCGCCAGGATGGTCTCGATCTCCTGACCTCGTGATCCGCCCATCTCGGCCTCCCAAAGTGCTGGGATTACAGGCTTGAGCCACCGCGCCCGGCCGAAAATGTGTTTCTTAACAAATACTATAATTAATACCTTTAACTGAGCATTTCAAAATGAAGTTTTCTTTTCTTGGTGCTATCGTTCATATCTTAAATATAAGAAAACTTTGTGAATTTATGTTTTCACAGAAGAAATTTAAGAAAAGTGTGCTTATATGAGTGGTAAAAGTACAGAATAATTGCCAGATATAAATATTAGCTAGAGAAAATGAACAGACAAACAAAAATCACACAAAGAAATATGTGAGTCTTGTGTCTCCACAAAATACTTGGTATTTATTCTTGCAGCATAGCAAATAGTCCTTAAGTGTTTTTTCTGGTCACTGGAGACAGATCTGAAGGCAAGAGCATAATTATAATCTAATTAAAATTAGAAGATAAAAAACTTCACTAATAAGAACAAGGGTAATTCTTTCATATTCTTTGAAATCTACTCAGCATAAAACTATGATACCTTGAGGTTATTAAAGATAAATAATAGTGAAAGAAATAGTCATCTTCAAGTTTAATTCATGTTTATCTTATAGTTTTTAATCTATAGGAGACATATATGATTGCAAATTGGAATTTGGTAAATTTTAAGTTAAAGGATGCAAAAAAAGCTTATATGTAAATAATAAAAGACTGTTTAGGTAAATAAATGGTCTAAATAAAGTTTTAAATAACATTTTGCTGGAGATATATTTTTATGTGATGGTGAATGCATGTTTAAAAGCTGTGGTCTGTAAGGTAGCCTGAGTATCATTATAAGATTAAATAGAAATGCAGTTCTCAAAATATGCTAGATCTAAATAAATAATATTATAATTTTATTAATCAAATACAGTACAATTAATTTCTATTTTAATGAAATTTTTGATTTTTCCGTGTCTAATCCTTTATTCAACGATTCGGTTCACTGTGAAGAAGTAATCACTGACTCCAGTCTCCTGTGTTTAGCCCTCTATTTAATTGTTCAATATCTAATATTAAGAAATAATCACCAATTCTGATCTCCAGGTTTCCCTTGCAGTTTCAGTCATAGGAAGCAACTTGTTAATGCTAATACTGTGTACCTAATTACAGACAGTGCACCTAATCACAGACAGTGCACCTAATCAGAGTCAGCATGGAAAAGGCATGGTTTTCCGCATCTGCAGGTTAACCTCTCTAAATACTAATTAGCATGTGGAATAATTTACTACCAGTTCTAATTCAAAGTAGATGATCCATAAACATTAAATTATTGATTGGTATGTTTGTTTGATCTGAAATTTTACTTATAGGGAATGATATCAAAGGTCACATTGTTTTTTTTTAAGTTTGAATGTACATAATTAAGCATCTCAAGTTTAATTACTAATCCTTCAATATTAAAAGAGTTGCCATTTCACAGCTATGATTGATGATTAAAAAACAGCAAGTATTTACTATTTCAGTAATGCTATGTAGCCAGCATTGTCAACCAAATCTAAACTTGTATATAAAATATGGAGTTAAAATAAAAAATCAATTAATTAATTTTTTTTTTTTTGAGACGGAGTCTCGCTCTGTCGCCCAGGCTGGAGTGCAGTGGCACGATCTCGGCTCACTGCAAGCTCCGCCTCCCGGGTTCACGCCATTCTCCTGCCTCAGCCTCCCAAGTAGCTGGGACTACAGGCGCCCGCCACCACACTCGGCTAATTTTTTTGTATTTTTAGTAGAGACGGGATTTCACTGTGTTAGCCAGGATGGTCTCGATCTCCTGACCTCGTGATCCACCTGCCTCGGCCGCCCAAAGTGCTGGGATTACAGGTGTGAGCCACCGCACCTGGCCAAAATCAATTAATTTAAAAGTATGCATTTGCTGTAAATATTATATGGCAAATCAACTAGGTAACATTTCTCTGAAATCTAATCTTTAATTTTTTAAAAAAAATCTTGAAATGTCTATAATGTCTAAAATATATTTTTGAAATTTTAAAAGTTTGAAATTACTATTTGTTAGGTAAGAGTTATTTTAGAAATGAAAACAAAAATCAAAATCAAATATGCTCAGAAATCTTGACAATTAATGTACAAAAGGGCCAATCAAAATGGAATTTTTCACTTGGTCCACTCCACCAGAATATCCTAAGAACATTTTTCTTGGTAAGATTAGTTTTTAAAGTTAACAATATGAATGTTCTTTATTTTTCTGAGTAAAATAAAGAGTAATAAATTGTGACTATTATTTCTAAAAAACAGTACAAGCCTCTAAACATATAAGGGAAGGATACATGTAATATACTTCAACATTCTTACTAGAATTATTTTAATCAAAGAGTTATCCTTTATACTTTAATCTTTTAATTAGGCAGTGGAATTGCCTATACTTGAATGACTGATAAGTTAAGGACATTGTGAGGGAACATATCATCATGGCTCAATATTTCTGCCCCTGATTAAGGTTAAAAAACAAACAAACAGAGGCAGAAAACATCTACCTTTGGAAACAAAGAGCATGGCAAATGGTGAGAAAGTCAGATTTCACCGCTATTCATACCCTTTAAAATAAATTTACCTCGGCCTTTAAAATAAATTTACCTCGGCCTTTAAAATAAATTTACCTCGGCCGGGCACGGTGACTCATGCCTGTAATCCCAGCACTTTGGGAGGCCGAGACGGGCGGATCACGAGGTCAGGATATCGAGATCATCCTGGCTAACACGGTGAAACCCCGTCTCTACTAAAAATACAAAAAATTAGCCGGGTGTGGTGGCAGGCGCCTGTAGTCCCAGCTATTCGGGAGGCTGAGGCAGGAGAATGGCGTGAATCCGGGAGGCGGAGCTTGCAGTGAGCTGAGATCCGGCCATTGCACTCCAGCCTGGGTGATACAGCAAGACTCCGTCTCAAAATAGTAAGTAAATAAATAAATGAATTTACCTCACCAGCAGCAAAATGGATAAGGGCTGAGTGTTGTTGAGTGTTCATGGATTGAAATCCATGCAAAGAATAGGACATTCTTTGAATGAACTTTGTCACTGGTTATCATAAAATTTCCATGAGCTAGGTTCTACACAAGCTAGAAAAGAAAGCCACTCCTCTTTTGGCAGAGTCTTGAAGGTCCCAGAATAAATCTACTTTTCATTATTTATTTATTTGTTTATTTCCATACACGTTTTGCGAACTGTTTTGAAGAGGCTTGCAAATATTTATTCTAAGCGTATAACTTTCCAGAGAAAGATCTGAGGCTCTTATAGGGGATTGTTAATGTAAAGTGAGCTGTTATTCATAAAGTCAAGACTAAAATCCAATACCTATGTTTCTTATTTTTTGTTTGTAATTAGATCATTTTATATTTGTATGTATCTTTGCTATTTAAATATTTTTATACATGACGTTGACTCTACTATGATATTCACTGCAACATGTTACGTAAGAAAAATATCTTACATATCTACTAAGTCAATAAGGAAACTAAATCTCAGAATGGTACATTATATCTGTCACTCTGAAGAATTTAAGGTTCATTTTCAGACATTTCCAAATACAGTTAATACTTTATAAAGTTTCTCTAATTGTCTAATTAGCCTAGGCAATATAACTCAACCTCTAAATTCTCAGAAAAACTTAAGCTTTTTACTTATAAAAAGCTTTAACCTTGCCAATAACAGTACAAGAAATATCATTTTTCATCTGGCTACAGCCAGTTTCTTATGGATCTCCACAGAACTGCCCCAATTCTCTTTGTCATGAAACTGAGAAAATTGAGCTATTTATCAATCCCAAAGAGTAGCATGCTAGGGTGTGAGACTTTCAATGACTTTGTTTTGACCTTGTTTCCTTTGGTGATTCAACATAGGTGAGATAGACCTAACTGGTAAAGGCTTCAAGGTCACTCTTGGTTAAGAAAAAACAAAAAGTGTAAACTAATATTGATAGATCAGCTCTAGTTAAATTTGAGAAATTCTAAACTTTAAGATAAGTTAATGTTCTGTAGTTGCACAAGTTATTGGAAAATACATTTGAAGAATAATGATAATGTTCGTTGATTTAGCTATTTCTAATGACTAATACTGATCCTTTTATGCTTGTTTATTTAGTTAATTATAATATTTTATTCTGCCATACGAATTTGAGTAAAATTTGTGTGAATTCATTAAAACAAGCAGAAATTAACCTATTGAAAATGGGTGACTAAAGTAATTTCTGTTTATGGAATCAACATGCATCTCAGAGTTCAACTAACATAATCATTTAGCACAGAGAGTTTTTGACACCTTAAATTCTGAGGAACTTAGAACCAATCCTTCTATGACCTCATAGAGTATGTTTACAAAATAACACTGAATTTTTATCAACCAGTGTTAAGGCAGTACAATTATCAAAATTGATGAGCAAAATTAATCAGTAATTTAAAAAATTATATTTGTTTTATTGAAATTTTTATCTGGCAATGAGATAATATTTTCTTTTGTTGAGAGAACACTAGCCAAACATTTAAAAGCTTATAGAGCATAAGTTTCCTAAGACTCTCTCACCTCCCATAAATATTCTTTAACCTTGGAATAACTTTCTTAGTGCAGAATGATAAAAGTGTTTAATAGCTGATTAATGTCACCTATCCACTTATCTTTAAAGTGTTTTTCTATTGTTTCTTTCTGTTTGTATCTTACAAAATAAATATATTCACTGTACATAATACAAAAACACTTAGCATTTTAAAGTGTTAGGGTTATACATTGTTGAATATTCAGGGTCAATTTCTGTCTTACATAAATTTTAATATGCAGAACGTAACCCCTAGTTACTACAGAGCTAAGACAATAGAAAAGAAGTGCTTCTTTTCCAGGGTAGAAATTGTAAGGCACTTTTCACAAATAATAACCACTGGTAATACATTTAGAAAGCTGAATTTTTAGTCTTATATGTTCTGAATAGGACTTGTTTTATTCTCAAAGGTAAAATAAATGCATTAAATATATGGTAGCTGGATAGCTGTTTGTATGAAGAAATGGAAAGAGATAGGTTGGTGGATAGATTAGATAAATACAATTTCTTATACTCTGATTTGAGTAGCTCCTTATATTCTTTCTAATCTATATAAGACTCTAAGGGAATATAACAACCAACATGTTAATTAGGTATTGTTTGAATTAATAGAGGTAATTGAAAAATAATTTTTGATTGGGTCTCCTCTCTTGGCTTTGGAGCCCCCCTACGTCTGTCTTTGTACAGGGGAGCTTGTTCCTTCTTTCTTGCCAATAAAACTCTCTGCTCCTTAAAACTCAAAAAATAAAAAAATATTTTTGTGGTGATATAAAACTATTAATTTTAAAATACACTATTTTAAAGTGTTTACACAGGATTTTTACAACTGTCTTCAGTAATAAATCATTTATTAGAAATCAAATTTTCCTACTTATTACAGCTAACAAGTAACATATTGAACTAGATTTTTTAGTTCTTCTGGAGTGAAACATATTGAAAGTGTAAGTGCAAAAAGTTAAAACTCAAGTAAAATGTTTGGTAACATGTAACAAACCTTTCCCTACTGAACATTATCATCCCTGTATTCAAGGGGTTTCTCTGAAACACAAATCTTTGCTTTGCATTTCAGTGACTCAAATTAATAAGCTTCATGAATTTGCCAGCACATATTTTGAATATTTTCCTTTAAACTGGCACATTCCAAGAGTTTAAAAATTTGAGCTGTAAACTCTGACTGTGAATCAGAAGTTGTAATTTTTCAGGCTTGCAATAATAACCAGTAAATGAGAGTAACCCTATGTATGTTTTTTATTTGGCAAACAGGTGTGATATGAAAATAAATGTGCCCAAATAGCAGTGTTATTTTTATCTCAATGCAATCACCTCAATATATTATTCACAAACCTTCAGGTTTTATTTAGTTAACACATGTTCTTTGCCTTGCTTATTAGTATATGAGGAAAAAAAAAGGATCTTTGGAAGCACTTACAAATATACATCCATATATGATCAAGGTAAAGTCATTGAATCTACAAACAGTCATATTTGCAAAAATAGAAAATACCTAGACAATAGAGACAAGAACTTTTAAAAAGTTAAAATTACCAAACACACAAGTAATTTGAACAGGATTCATTTCTACAAATCTCTCCTGAAATAAATAAAATAAATGTTCAAGTGTTAAGACTCTAATGCAGATGGTCTCTGACCTATGATGTTTCAACTTATAATTTTTCAACTTTACAAATAGTTTATTGGGATATTAAATGCATTTTCAACTTACGATATTTTGACTTATGATGGGTTTGTCAGACTGTGGCTCCATTGTAAGTTGAGAAGCATCTGTACAGTCTCACAACTCAACCAATTACAGAAGTAGCCTCTTGTTTGTGGGGGATACATCCAAAGATTCCCCAGTGGATGACTGAAATCACAGAGCATTTGAGATTTTGGATTTTAGATTAGAGATGCTCAGCCAGTATCTATAATGCAAATATATTTTTTAAAATTTTGAAATCCAAAACACTTCTGGTCTTAAGCATTTTGACTAAGGGATATTGAACTTGTACTATGCTTTTTTTCTATACATATGTACCTATGATAGTGTCTAATTTATAAATTAGTTATAAGAGATTAACAGCAATAATTAATAATACGTTAATTATAAGAATATACTGTAATTCATGTGAATGTAGTCTGTCTGTGTCTTTCGCAGTCTTATTGTACTGTACTCATCCTGCTTCTTGTGATAAAGAGAGGCCAGAGTGAATGATGTGAGATTTCATCATGCTATTCAGAATAGTGCGCAATTTAAAATCCATCAATTGCTTATTTCTGGAATTTTTCATGGAGCATTTTTGGACCACAGTTGACAGCATGTAACTAAAATCTCAGAAAGTGAAACCACACATAAGTCAGAGACTACTGTACCAAATTTACAGGTCTATAAAGTGTGGTATTTTGCCATCTAGAACAAATACAGTATTTTCTTATCTCAGGTTTAAACATCATTATTCTACTTCTGTGGCCCATTTACACCTTTTTAATTGTTATACCTTGAAGAAAATAAAGGCTCAACTCCAATTAAGAGCGGCAGGAAAGCACAGAATCTCAATGAGAAAATGCAGGAACTGGCAGAATAGTCAAGGTGAATTCAGTTTGAAAGAGGACTTGTTTTCTGCACTTCTGTTTTCTAATGTTCCCCGTTATGTTTGCTGTACAAAAGTTGTCTGTTTAAAGTAGAATGGCTCCTGAATGAGAGTGCTATCCTCCAGTCCTTTCAGAACCGGGGACAGATTTTATGGGAGGCAGTGGAGTATAAATGGAAACAATAGCAAGAATGAGATCTGAAGCCATGAAAGTCCCTGCCTTGTTTGGGGCAGCAGTGTGTGATTCCAGCACAATTGAACTACACAGTGTATTTACAGAGGGCGGGCCACACTGTGGAAGGTAGTGAATTTCATACTAAGGAGTGGTTTTTATTTTGTTGACACTGAGAAAGGAGATAAAGAAGATTTTAGAGCTAAAGGATGCCAAAGAACCATCTGAGTTGTAAAAGAAGATGATGACATAATGGTGGATAGTATATTACTGGATGAGAAACTGAGTCAGGATGAGAAGAATGAGGAGAATAGGGGAGGTCACAATGGGATATAAAGAGCTGAGTGAAGTATGTGGGAAATTCAAATTACCAAAATGTATCATTTGTTTTAATACCCAATCCAAATGATATGCATTGATCCAAAAACTTTATTATATAATTCTATAATCACATTTTTACTTTTTTTTATCGTAAGAGTAGCAAATAGTAAATCTAAAAATTGGTCTAAATTTATAAGTGTTGTTTAAGTGTTATACAGTCATGCACCACAATAACAGAGGTATAATTTGAGAAATGCATCATTAGGCAATTTGTCATTATGCAAACCTTATTGACTGGACTTACACAAACCTAGATAGAACAGCTTACTACACACTTAGCTTGTATGGCATAGCCTGTTGCTCCTAGGCTACCAACATGTGTAGCGCGTTACTGTACTGAATAATGCTGAGAATTGTAACACAGTGATATTTGTGTATTTAAGCATAGAAAAGTTACAGTAAAAACACTTTATAGAATCTTATGGAACCACTGTTGTATATATGGTCATTGGACAAAACATCATTATGCAGTGCATAACTGTACATGAAAATTTGTTTCATATATATAATTGATGGACATATATAATTTTGTATACATATATGCACACACACACTATATGGATATATAAACTACAGGCATCCACTCTTGGTAGAGTTGTTAACACTGTAGGAATTTAAGAAAATGGAGTTATCAATTTATTTTAATTTTTTAAAATATTTAACCATCTGAATTAGAAAATAAAACATTTGCACAAGAAATTATAACTTTATTTCATTATATATATATACACACACACATATATATGTAAATTTCTCCCTTTGTTATTCTTTGGGTGATGCTACCAGGCTTACCTAGAGCTACTAAAAAAAGAATGTATGAAATAAAAATGTGAAATAAGGTTGTTTACATAAAGATGTAATGGGAAGTAACAAAAACATAACTGAATAAATATAATTAAATATGTATATTATGTACATGAAAGCCATCTCTTCATTTAAAATTTAATATTAAGAAAAACTGAAACCTTAGAAATAGAAACGTGAAAGTAGATGCGGCTGAGTGATTACTGGTTGTTTTTTTCTTATATCACTATAATAGCAAGGAATGATATAATTGAATAAATCATGATCATTTGTATTTTTCTATGATTCTTAGAGCATTAGAGGGAAGAATGTTTGCTAAAGTTTCACTTGCAATTTGCTCAAGGAGTAATAGGCAAGAGTAAATTGGAATATTAAATATATTATTTAATATTATATTAATAATATGTTAAATATGTATATGTATATTTAGTTTTCAATAAGTGATAAATATTATACTCACTACAAAGTATAAAACATTTCATCCTGTCAATGATCTTATATTGTAGTTAGTAAGATCTTTATATACCTGTAGCTTCAATACACTATGTAATAGTATGGCCATTGATAACATACTAAAATGTTTCCACAGCATTTTTGGTCAACAACCACTTTCTTAAGTACCTTAAATGACTCATCAACACCTTCCTGTTTCCGTCCACCTTCGGGGAAGGGGGATAACTAGTTTGGTCTGCGCTAGAATGATGTGCAACATGGCTCCAGTTCAGGTGTCCATTTTCTCCATATGTTTAAAGACTTGGACTCCATCACCTGACCTTAGATTTATAGTTTATCTAAATCCAATCTGGATTTTGAATTTGTTTTCATCAAGATTAGCATTAGATTTATTTGAGCTGACTTTGAAGAGCACATTGTTACTTCATCTCTTCTGCTACTTTGCTGTAGCTTTTGATATAGCTGATTGCACTTTCTTCCTCAAAAAAAAAAGATACCCCGGCCGCGCGCGGTGGCTCACGCCTGTAATCTCAGCACTTTGGGAGGCCGAGGTGGGCGGATCACGAGATCAGGAGATCGAGACCATCCTGGCTAACACGGTGAAACCCCGTCTCTACTAAAAATACAAGAAAATTAGCCGGGCGTGGTGGCAGGCGCTTGTAGTCCCAGCTACTTGGGAGGCTGAGGCAGGAGAATGGCGTGAACCCGGCAGGTGGAGCTTGCAGTGAGCCGAGATCGCAGCACTGCACTCCAGCCTGAGGAACTGAGCGAGATTCCGTCTCAAAAAAAAAAAAAAAAGATACCCTTAGTTTGAAAGTTAATTTATTGGTATTTTTTTTCTTCTTTCCATGTGATCACTTTTTAGTTTCTTTTGCATAATCTATCCATTCAATATTGATAGCCCCTACAGTTCTGGTTTAGACTTTATTTTCTCATTTTCAGATATGATAACCAATATTGTAAACTATGCCAGACAACATTCTAAAGTTATTGGATATAATCTTTTATTTAATTTTCATGACAAACTTAGGAAGCTTTATTATTTTTATATTGTATTAAAAAAAAAACCCTGAAATTCAGAAACATGTGGAAGAATGGGAAAATATTAAGTGACAAAGCTTAGTTTTAATGCAGGTTTTGTACCTGAAAAGCAAATGTGCTTTTCTCTAATTTATCCTGCGTAACATTCGCCTCTTGCAAAGCTAGCATTTTATTCATTACCATTACGACAAGCCAACACATAGTGCTTACTATATGCCAGATTTTTCTAAACTCCTTTGTATGTGTTCACTTACTGTGTATCCTCACAACTGTGAAGTAGGTACTATTATTATTCTTGTTTTATGTATAAAGAAAATGAGTCACTTAAATAATATGCCCAAGGTAACATTACTAAAAAAGTTGTAGAATTAATATCAAAGCCAACTGTGTAGTTCCAGAATCTTACTCTTAGTAATTACCCGAAGTTATAGCCTATATTCAATAGACACTTCAAACTCAGTATCATAAAACTATATTTATTTTTGGCTTCTGTCTCTTACTCACATGTTGCCTTAAAAATAATCCCTTCCCAGTGTTTTTTGTCTCATAATGAGAAAACTATCTACCCAAACCTCAAACCTGGAGTCCATTGTTAATTATCCTTAACTCTCCAATCCATCTTAACATTAGGCAAAACCTCTTCTTTATATTTAAAAATGTCAACACTAATCCTTGTGTTTTTGTATTTTTTTTTCCATATATGACAAAGGTGATTCTTCATTCTCCTCTTTTACTAAAAAAAACCTTTTTCATTTAGTGGCCACTACAATTTAATTTTCATCTATCAAAAGGAAAAAAATATTGAAAACAAATGTACAAAGACGGAATAAAAAAAGTTCTTGTTCCTTTGTACGTAGCATTGTAGTTACTTCACTTTTTTAAATTTAGGTGGAGCTCAGAGAAAGAGAGAGAGAGAGATAATTATTTTAAAGTTCAGAGAAAGTGTTCCAAGAGATTATAGAACAGTCAGAGGTTTGGATTTAGGGATGCCTGGTAGCCTCTATTACTGCTCAGAAGAGCCAGAAAATCAAGCTAAGCCTTTTCTAAACTCTCCATAAGAAAACAAGCAAACAAATAAAACTAATAGTCTTCATCTTTGTCTTCCAATATATTTTGTTTTTATTTCTATATCAATACTTTTTTATGGTAGTTTATTCAATCCCTGCAACCACAGTAGCTGAGTTACAATGACCTCAATAATTGTTAATTAAATAAACAAGACAACCATGAAATCTAAGCATGGTCACCTGTGTTAAAAGTTTCACTCTCATCCTCATTTTATGTCTCATCCTGTATTTCCAACTCTTCAGCAGATAATTCCAAGAGATGTTGCAAAACTTATTGAATGTTCATAAATTGAATTTGGTCACATTCAAAAGTCAAGTTAGTTCAATATTCCTGTCATGAGTGAGATAAATTTACTGAAGCCAGTTGAATACAACTGAAAGATTACATTGGATGTAATGTCATTTTAAGATGATACTTTTCAGAGGAATGAACTTTGAAGTAAATAATGAAGACTTTAATATTTTAGAAGATTATTATGAAGATTTTTAGAGATGGAGTCTCCCTTTGTCACCCAGGATGGAGTGCAGTAGCACAGTCACAGCTCACTGCAGCTTCTACCTCTAGGGTTCAAATGATCCTCACGCCTCAGCCTCTCTAGTAGCTGGCACTACAGACACATTCTACTGCACTCAGATAATTTTTAAATTTTTTTGTAGAGGTGGGGCCTTGCTATGTTGCCCAGCGTGGTTTCAAGTGATCCTCCTGCCTAAGCCTCCCAAGTTATGGGATTACAGGTCTGAGCTAGCATGCACAGCCAAGAATACTTACTTCTAATAGAAATGTTCATTAGAATATTGTAGGCATGTATTTACTATTGTTGCTACTGTAATTGTTTTAGTTGTTTTTTTGTTTTTGGACTCCAGCTCAAAGTACACTGAATTTATGAGCAGTTTGCTACTCTGCCGGCACACAGATGGTCCAAAAGATATATTAAGCGAGGGCATGTAGATTCAGGATATCCTCTGGTCCCTTAGGGGCGGAGGCACAATTTTGCCACCTAATGTAGTTCATATAGAGTGAACAGTTCTACAAATTTTATAAAATTATATTGAAGTAGTCAAGGTAAGAGACCAAATAAGCAGGTAAAGGCCTAGTGTATTAAATATACAGAGCTATTAAGTCATAGTTATACACTTTCACATTCAAATTGTTATTGCTTTAACAGGCCTACAGAAGTCTTGATCACTGCCTAAAGTAGCCTTTAAACTAATAACACTCTCCATAATGAATTTTAAATATTTTACATATTGTAATGCCCTTTTATTAAGCATAAATAGAAAATGACTTTGGATTATTTTAATGTGTTAAGTTGACATGTAAGTAAGTGGTATCTTTAAAATTTTATTTCTAACATCAAAACATTTACTTATGCATTAAAACATTTTATTGAATATCTCCTGTATACCAGCTCTATTCTACAGACTTAAACAGATATTCAGGACAGGCTTAAATTTCAGTGGACAGAGATCAAATAACCAAAGCAAAACCAAATCAGGGCAATTAGATTAATAGTTTAAGTACTTACAAATGCACTGAAGAGATTAAGAGAGAGCAGTATAACAAGAAAATGATTGCAATGGTAAAGAGTGTTGGGCACAGCATTATAAAAGGGGTTCGAGGAGGAGGTAATATAAAAGCTGAGCTGAGAATAAAAAAATAGGACCCTATCATAAGAACAACAATCAAGGAAGAGTGAATGAAAAGTAAGCAAATAGGGTCTGAGGTTGGAACAGATGTTTCTCATGTGAAGAGCATTAAGGCCACTGTCACTGAAGCACATTGAGTTAAGCACAGAGTGACATAACATCAGATTGGAGAAGTAGAGTGGTCCATCTCACTTACGAACTTAATACATGATAAAGTGTTTTGATTTTATCACGTGTTAAACAAAAGAGCAAAAGAGTATCTAAAAGAAAGGACAAGATCTCTTACATTTTTAAATATTATATAACAGCTCAATAGAAAATACAACTTAAGTTTCTGCTTAAAAATTCTTTCTAGACTGTCATTTAACTCACAGGAGCTTCGCAACTGTTTAAGATCAATTCTATGATTAAATTCCATTTATTATAGTGAAGTTTTCCAAATAATTAACAGTCACACAATAATCAGGGACACTGCTAATTTGTAGGTCCCATTTTGACTGCAAAAGTTCTTACATTAGATTGGGATGTTAAATTTAGAAAGGGGATTATATGTGCTAATCATAATAACATAAAATAATACTATCCTTCACTAGAATCCTGCCCACTGATTATACTTGGTGTTTTCTCACAGAGAAATGGGTTTTTCTTACTTATAATTTCTTACATTGTGCAAATGGGTTTCAAACTGAGGTAGCTACAACGATGAGCGAGTTGTATTGATGACTAACAGGTATAGTGATGAGGGAAAGGAGTAATGACTAATATAATGAGTAGTGACTAGGGATAATTGCCTATTTATAACCATAAAACAACTAAGTATATTTTTAACACGCAATGGAGGACAAAGAAAATAAATGGGTGTGCAGTTTCAGTCTGTAACAATATATTGACAAGAGATCATGACTGGAAAGTTTCTTTTCTTGATTTCTTACATGAAACTGTACAATGCTTTGGGAAGCTCTGCAAAGGAATGATTCAGCTTCAGAAGACAAGAAGGTGATGACTCTCATGAAATTCATCTGGTATAAAGGAAGAAACCATATACTCACAGCCCCATAGAATTTTATGGCAGAATGGAATGGTTAAGATGATTGAGTTCAAACCTTTAGTTTTCAGGTGAAGAGACTGAAGATTTATGTCTCAGTGTTCTTTATAATAAAAATTTAGTCTGGTTTTCATAGGAATCAGAAGATCTGAAAAAAACAGAGGGCATTTCCATTAATTTCTCCTAGTTATTATAATGTAAGAAAAGGGTTTTCAAATAAAATATGAAGTGGTATTTAGGAATTAAAATGATAGGAAGAAATAAACTTGGTAGGCTAGGCGAAATCCACAAGTCTTGATGTATCAGTAAGTAACTGTGAGAGAATGTCAATCTTAAATTGTGTCCACTGAATAATCTAAAAGTTTTTTATTATTTATTGAGTATGAAAATCTATAATTTTCTATTACAGAATATTGTGCATTCACAACATGCAATAAAAAGAACACTCAAGAAAGAAGATCAAGATTTCCTTAACAGTTATAATGTCAATAAAGAAATTATCATCACAGGGTTGTTATGAGGTTTCAATGTTAAAATGAATTCAGAAGTTATAACAGTGATAGGCTTATGTTACCGGACAGTGGTCCAGATCCACACCCTAGGAGAGATTCTCGGATCTCACGCAAAAATAATTCAGGGTGATACAGTAAAGTGAAAGCAAGTTTATTAGGAAAATAAAGAAATAAAGAATGGCTACTCCATAAACGTAGCAGCCCCAAGGACTGCTGGTAGCACATTTTTAAGTTTTTTTTTTTTTTTTTTCTTGGTTACATGCTAAACAAGGGGTGAATTATTTATACCTTCCGTTTTTGGACCTTACAGGGTAACTTCCTGACTTTGTAATGGTATTTGTAAACTGTCATGGTGCTGATGGAAGTGTAGCAGTGAGGACAACCAGCGGTCACTCTCGTCACCATCTTGGTTTTGGTGGGTTTTAGCCAGCTTCTTTACTGCGACCTGTTTAATCAGCAAGGTCTTTATGACGTGTATCTTGTGCTGACCTCCTATCTCATCCTGTGACTTAGAATGCCTAACCTCCTGGGAAAGCAGCCCAGAAGGTCTCATCCTCATTTTACACAGCCCCTACTCTAGATGGAATTGCTCTGGTTTACCTGTCTCTGAAACCTGTAACACTTGAGAACTTTGTCTTTTATTTCAATAATATCAGCAAATAATATGTTAGACTATCTATTATGTAGGAAATTTTGTGATATAACATGTTTTTAAAGTGATTTAATCATAAAAGAAAGTACAATTTTATATCAGATTATACGACTTAGATATGAATATCAATCCAAAGTCAACAAAAATCAATTGTAATTTCTTGAGTAACAATTTTTAATACACTTATATCATTTGGAAATAGTATCTCATTTAACAGTCATACAAACCTTTCCAGATCCAAAGAAAATGTAGTATTATTTTCACTTACTAGGTGAGGAAACTCAAGTTGAAAAAACTTCAGTAACTGCAGTCTATAATAACCCTGGAATCAGAGCTTCACTTCTGCCATCACTATTTTGCATTGCAATTTAGGATTAATATATTCACATTGCTTGAGGCAAAAAGCGGATACACCTCACGTCTATCAAGATTTTTATGCTTTTTGGTTAACTTTATCAAAATTAACATTATGCTGATATTTTAAGTATAGAGATGATAAAATAACTATTTCCTTAGGCATTTTTTTAGCATGTGGAAGGTCACCTGAGAGATTTTATGCTGCATAGGCCCAGGTTTTGGACTATATTCACGAATATAAAAATATCCTTCAGAGAATATTTGGGAATGATGTTGCTCATCTATGAATGACATATTCTCCCATACGACTCCTTAATTGAACTTCTGCTTTAGAAGACGTTGTGCTGTCTCTTGGTAGTAATGACCTTGTCCTGGAGGAGACATTTCCTAAAGAGAAAAAAAAAAGCACTCAAATAATATCTGTAGATAGTATAGAAATGTAATATATTTTGAAAACAAGATAATTTTTTATTATCTTTGTTTCTGTCATGCATTATTCTGTTCAGAATAAATATAGTGAATATTTTTATTTTTTTATTTTTATTTTATTTTATTTTATTTTTATTTTTATTTTTTTTGGAGGCGGAGTCTCGCTCTGTCGCCCAGGCTGGAGTGCGGTGGCCGGATCTCAGCTCACTGCAAGCTCCGCCTCCCGGGTTTACGCCATTCTCCTGCCTCAGCCTCCCGAGTAGCTGGGACTACAGGCGCCCGCCACCTTGCCCGGCTAGTTTTTTGTATTTCTTAGTAGAGACGGGGTTTCACCGTGTTAGCCAGGATGGTTTCAATCTCCTGACCTCGTGATCCACCCGTCTCGGCCTCCCAAAGTGCTGGGATTACAGGCTTGAGCCACCGCGCCCGGCCCGAATATTTTTATTTTTATTTTAGATTTTTTTTTTTTTTAGACTCTACAGAAATATATTGGCATTGGGAAATAGTAAGCAAATTATAACACCTTCTTTAAACAATCAATTAAACAAAATACTGATAACCAACCAAACAAAACTAGGGTGAAGGTTAAAGACAGAACAACCCTGAGGTGAAATTGAAGCAGATGAGCAGAAACAGAGTCTGTGCAAACATCACTTCTTCTGTAAATCTTTCCCTCACCTATTTCCCTTTCCACAGTAGCCTCCTACCCCAAGTTGATGATAATACCATTAGAAAAACAGCATATGCAAATGAAGTCAGTGGTAAATGAGAGATGGAGTCACATGGGTTCAAACTGTCTTGAATCACTCTCTGAGGCTATCACCATGGTGGTACCCACTCATAAGGGCTTTTAGTAGAGCAGAGTCCATAGACAACTATCACACTAGTTAAGGCTGGTGGATCACATGGAATGCATAAACAAAACTGATGATGAAATTTTACACCAATGTTGAAACTGTGCATAGGGTTTATTTTAGAATTTTATATTAAAATTGCAGACATGTCTAACTAAATCCATTAAAAGTAAAATTCCTATTAGCTAATGACCAATTTGATCCAGTTTTTTTCACTAGATGGATCTATTTGTGATGTAAATAGAAAGTTAGAGAAGTAGGCAAACAGCAAGTTCTAGTCACTTCTATTCACAAGCAGCTGAAAGTTGAATTTACATCAGAATATTTTACAGCCTTCCTAACAGCCTTTTAGAAATTAATCCAGTTTTTACCACAGTCAACTTGCATAGTCTTTGAAATATTGGGACACAATTCCCTACATAAACATTTGTTATAGTAAAAATTTTTCAAAAAAGAAATGCAAAACAAACTATGAGATAAGTTGATACATCAATAAGCAAAGAACAGGATTCATGGAATGTCATTCATGATCTCGTGAATAACTTTCAAAATGAAGATCTTCATGATCAAGAGGTCAAGTTCACTTAGACAGCTTCAGGGTGTTTTGTCAAGGCTGAAATATATATTTTTTACAGAAGTCTTAGACAGTATTCACTGTATTACTTATTTCATCCATACTACAGTTGTACAGAGCAAGAGAACACATTTTCCAGTTAGAAACAGAAAGAAAAATATGAGACAGCAAAAATTTGTTGAACTTATATTTGTATTAATGGAAAAATATAATAAAATAAAAATCCTTACACATTAAATTGTTTAAAAACACACATTGTGTATAATCCAGTTTTTTTTTTTTTTTTTAATACTATCTTGAACCAGATTTGAAGCCCTAACTAGTGGCCACTCAATATCCCTCTTGAGTAGCCAATTAAGTCCCCCCTCCAATACCTTCCATTCTCAGGCTCTCACACAGCAGGGCCCCTATATACCCACCTTAATAACCCCTAGGGCCACATACCAGACACTCAGAAATAGCCCCTGTGTGCCTGAAAATGGGACATTATCCAAATTAGAGAAACCCACAAAACGCCCCACAGGAACCCAGCTAATCCCACACTATTTGCCATAGATAGGCTACCCCTACAGCTCCAGGTTACTGTTGCCCTGTCCCTTCATGCAAGCCCCTGTGAAATACTGCCTGGCAGCCTTCTCTCTTTTGGAACTATAAGTAGCACAAATTCTGCTTTTTATCCAAGTGTCATTGTGTTGTCTTCCGCCATCAAACAAATCTTTAAATCTTATAAAATACTGTGTTGTGATATCATATGTAATGACTGGACCAGGACACAAAATATGTAAATCTCAGTGAAGGCTCTGCCATTTATTAGGTAGATGATGTGTTGCAGATATAACACTTGGATCTTCACTGAAGCCATATTCTATAAGGGGGAAGTTAGGCTGTACCAATGCCTAAACTATAACTATCAGGAGGAAATCATCTTGTTTTAATATCCAGAGTGAGGATTCATAAATTGGTGTATGTGGATATACATGCATGCACAAATGCAACTAAAGGGGAATAATACATCCATTTTAGGTTACCAAATAAATGTATAGTCTCACTAAATATAGATATCTTTGAAATATCTTTAACCTGGGCAGTGATTTTTTACCTAAGATTTTATGAAGATGATACGATAATATGAGAATTATTGAATCAAAAATATTGGAAACAAAATTTACGATAATTAATGTACAACATGAATGTACAAATTATTATTTTCTTATTGTGTCCTAGAAAAGATCTTATAAAAGGTTTTACTTAATTGTGTCCTAGAGATTCTGTTATCCTGATACTATCAATCTTCAGCTTTTCCATAAACTGCCCTGTTAAAGTTAATGCTCTTTTAGGTTTTTTATATCATTCTTGACCCATTTGAAGAGGGTTTCTGATTTTCAGCTATTAGTGTTGTTTTAAAAAATGTTCAGTTGCTTCATTTATACAATTTATTAAAAAACTCCATAAAGTGTTTTGTTTAAATAGCTTTGCTTCTCACTAATATAATAAGAAAATAGCTTCCAGTAATCCATTACTCTGAGGAAATTAATTCCATGTTTCTTTATAGAGACAGATGCTATTGTGTCCTAATTCCTAGAAATTTAAGGAAATTCTATGCTAAGTCCTACTGTTTTGTGTTCTAAAGTGCTGCTTTACTACTCCTTACTTGCCTGAAAAAGTAATAATTTGCACATTCTATATAAACTGAGAAAATAATAATCATTAATGTAAATATTAAGATAATGACAGCTCTTTTATAGATATGCATTTTACTGCCTTTATACATAAATGCTAACATCAGCAATTGTCAATGTTTACTATTTGGCTATTTAACATAATAACAAATGGTTTATTTTGCACAAACTCTTAGCATCTCAGTTAACTATAAACTTCTTTTTGCCTTCCAAGTGTTTCCTAATAAAGGTAAACCATAGACTCTGATTTTCATGATCTAGGGGAGCCCAAGGCCTATCAAAAGAAAAAAAAATAAATTTAGTAAGAGAACAATCACACTAAACTGGCTCATTCAGACAGATATGTCATCAATGCAGTGGGAACTAGAAATAAACATCACATTGTATGTTCCAATAAACATTGAACTGATACTTTGTTAAAAATGGTCCTAGAACTTTAGTGTCTTGATAAATAGTATAACATAATAAATACAGATATTTCTCAGGATGTTGTCTCATGAATCTTAGGCCTTACAAATTACCATTATATAAAGTTCTAGGGAAATTAACCTCTCTCTCTCTCACACACACACACACACACATACACATGCACAAACACATATACACACACAAATAAAAATTACAAAATATACATAAATAACCAGCAGCAAACAGCAAAGGAAGACTTGAAAAAGACTTCAGATAAAGGAATTGCCAGACACATAATTCAAATGGTTCAGAAATAATAGGAGCTTGAACACACAAGTAACAATTTTCAAAAATAACTAAAATAGGCTTTATAAATAAAATAAAGTAATTAACATGTAAAATTTAATGTATCAGTTTAACTACAAATTGACATATTGGGAGATAATAGTAAACCATCAGATGAGTCTACAGAAATTATGCAAGATGCATCAGAGTTTTTTTTTTCTTTTTAATAAAGGAAAATATTAACAAGCTCTTAAGAGACCTGGAGGAGAGGATAAAATGAGAAATGGGGGTTGTAGAAGGACAAAAACATTAATAATTCAGATATATCATGAAGAGATGCATTCACCAATAGTTTTTCAGAAGTAATAAAGTATAACAGTTTACATAGTCACATAGCCAGGTAAATCCAAGTAGTATTAATAAAAAAACTTCAGACCTAGAGATATCAAGGTAATGGCTTATAACATGAGACAAATTGATAATCATAAAAGTAGCAGAAATCAATGCCTGTTTAACTGCAAAAATGCAAAAATAATACATTTCGTTTTAAGAGCAACAATCGAAGTCGGTGGAGTGATCTTGCAAATTTGTGGAAAGGTAAAAGTGTGCTGTTTATCTAGAATGTTCTACTTATATTATTTAAGAATTACAAGAAATCAGGAATAGTTTTAAAACAAAAGTAGGACTGGTCTGCAACAAACCTTCATGCATGGAAATTCAAAATGTTGTACTACAACAGGAAGGAGAAAATGATTCCAAATGAAAATTTTCTGATAGAAAAAGCAAAGATAACACAGTAGTAATTAATTGGAATTCATGATAGATCTTAAATGTTTTAAAGTTGTTTTTAGAGGTTAGGTGTGCAACAAAAACATTAGTAAATATTAGAATGACTTAAGTACGTGTATTAACATTGGTAGCATATTTATAACAATTAAAATACATGTAAATATTTCCAAATAGTAAAGTTTGTATGAAAAATCAAAAAATTAGAAAAAGTAAATCTACAAAATGTGTAGGAAAAATAGAAAGCATAAAATAAGATGATATAAATAAATACAGACATCTGTGTTATAATAAAATTGAATAGAGAAAATATTATAACTCTTATTCACTAGTATAATGAAATCCTCACCAGTGAATATAAAAAGAAAAAGAAATAAAGGGTATACAGATTGAAAAGGAAGAAATAAAATTGTCATTGTGGATGACATGATCAATTACACAGAAAAATCCCCCCAAATTTACCGGGAAAGAACTCTCCTGGAATTAATAAATGATTATAGCAAGGTTGCAGGATACAAATTAACATACAAAAGATATTTCCTATATGCCAGAAAAGAAAAATTGGAATTTGAATATGGAAACAAAAGCACCATTTATATTAGCACCAAAAAAATGACGTGCTTACGAATAAATTCAACAAAATATGTATAAGATCTACATAAGGAAAAACCACAAAAAGGAAGAAAAAATAAAGACTATCTAAATAGATGAAGAGATAGTTCATGGTTATGAATGGAAAGCCTCAGTATTGTTAAGATATCAGTACTTTCCAAATTAACTCAAATTGAAACATCTTGATTCAGTGTAATCGCAATCAAAATCTCAGCAAATTATTTTGTAGTTGTTGACACACTGATTCTAAAATGTGATTGAAAAGATAAAACAGCCGATACAATAATGAAGAAAGTCAGCAGAGTGACACTATGAAGTGATAAAACAGCCAATACAATACTGAAGAAGACGACTAAAATCAGAGGAGTGACAATACCTAATTTCAAGACTTATTATAAGGCTATAATAATGAAGACAGTGTGGTATTGGCAAAAGAAAGGACAAACAGATCAATTCATCAGTGTCAGTAACTCAGAAATAGATCCACACAAATATAGTCAACTGATACTAACAAAGGAGCAGGCACATGGTCTCAGGACCTCCTGAGGGCTGTGTCATAAAAAAAAAAACCAAACAAACAATAAAACAAAACAACCACAACAAAACAAAGGAGTTAAGGCAATATGAAAGAGTAAGGATAATATTTTAAATAAGTAGTGCTGAAACAACTGAATATCCACATGCAAAATTTAATCTAGACACTCTGTTAACATCCTTAACAAAACAAAAACAAAATGCCTCAAAATGTAAGAACTAAATCTAAAATACAAAACAGAAATTTCTGGAAGATAATGTAAGAAAAAATCTAGGTGACTTTGTGTTTAGTGATGAAATTTTAGATGTCATACCAATAGAATGCTCCAAAAAGTAACAAATGATAAGCTGGATTTCGTTAAAATTAAAAAACCTCGACAAATGACACTGAAGAGAGAATGTAAAGACAAGACCATCTGAGAGAAAATACAAGTAAAACATACATCTTATAAAGGACTTGTATCCAAAATACACAAAAAAATACTTAAAAGTCAACAATGAGAAAACAACCCATTAAAAATGGGCAAAAGATTTAGACAGGAACTCATCAAATAAGATATACAGATGTCAAATAAGCATATGAAATTATGTGCAATTCCTATGTCATTCGAAGATTGCAAATTAAAAACCTAATTATGCCACTGTACAGCTATTAATTGGCTAAAATCCCAAACACTGACAACACAAAAAACAGATCAGAATGTACAACACTAGGAATTTTCACCCACTGCCAGTAAGAATACAAAATGGTACAGCCACTTTGGAAGATATTTTGGCAGTATTGTACAAAACTAATAATACTCTTACCATACAATTTAGCAATAGAACTCCTTAATATTTACTTAAATGAATTGAACACTTATATCACACAAATACCAACACACAAGTGTTTATTGCAGCTGTATTAATAATTGTCAAAACTTGGAAGCAGCCCAGATGTCCTTCGATATGCGAATGGGTAAACACATTGTGATATATCTATACAATGGAATATTATTCAGTGATCTGAAATGAGCTATAAAACCATGAAAAGACACAGAAACATTAAGTGCCAGTCTGAAACAGTTACATACTTCACAGTTCTAATATTACATTCTAGAAAAGACAAAACTACAGAGACAATAAAAAGATTGGTAGTCGCTGGGTTTCAGTATTGAGGAGGGATGAACAGGTGAAGTACAAGGAAATTTTAGGACAATGAAATTATTCACAATGATATTGTAAAGGTTAATGGTAGACACATGATATTATATACTTGTCAAAACCCATGGAACAATACAACACAAAGAGTGAGTCCTTAGGTAAGTTATCAGTTGTAACTATAACTAATGCAAGATGTTAGTAGAAAGAGAGGTATATAGGAATTCTCTACATTAACTGTTTAATTTTCCATAAACTTATAACTGATTGAAAAATAAATTTTATCAATTAAAAAATACTCCAAACAACATATACAAATACATTTGAGATTCCCCCCAAAAATTAACTTAAAACTGCGTGTTTCTATATAAATATAATTTAATAGACAAATCACATACAATTATTATTAATCAAGAAGTCCATTGTTACAAAATTGAATTAAAATTTTATGTACCATATAAGATCAAAATCTCATTAAAGAATATACATATGCAGATAAATTCCTTTTAAAAATTCATTGGGACAGTATTTGAAACTTTAAAAGCAATAGGCATAATATTTAAATAGTCCTGTGAAATAGATACAGAGAGAAAGTCTATCCTTTCTGATACTATAATTCTAAAACGAAAGAAAATAGCAAATCAACTAGTGTACCTCGATATACAAGAACAGCACCACATTTCAAGAATACCGCTTTAACCAAGAATGGAAAGATAGTTCGATATAGGAAAATATTTTAATATATTTCATGGGTCTAGTAAGAGAACAAACAGATGTTCCTCACAAGAAAAATCAAAAACACATTTGACAAAATGCATCATATTTATCATTGCCAAAATAAAGCCTTAAAATTTATCATTAGGAATACATTTCATTAAAAATACAAACATTGTACAATAGTGTTGCTATTTGATATTTTGAGATGAATGCTCAAGACCTTATATTTATATGAAACATAATGTTTTCAAAGATTCAGAGTTAGGTGGTATCAAATCCAGTGTGGCAGCCCATGTTCCTAAAATTTTTATTACTTACCTCATTAAAAAAATCTGCTAGTGCTATCAACTCTTAAGACTACTGGTTTTCATTTTTATCTGTTATAGGTATGTATCTATTCTAAGAATTTGAATGATTTTGCTGCACCAGAATAATATATTTAGTGATTAATAAGAGCATAAGTATATTAATAAGTAAAAATACAACTATAATATTTTTTTCTTTTTTTTAATTTATTTATTATTATACTTTAAGTTGTAGGGTACATGTGCATAACGTGCAGATTTGTTACATATGTATACTTGTGCCATGTTGGTGTGCTGCACCCATCAACTCGTCATTTACATCAGGTATAACTCCCAATGCAATCCCTCCCCCCTCCCCCCTCCCCATGATAGGCCCCGGTGTGTGATGTTCCCCTTCCTGAGTCCAAGTGATCTCATTGTTCAGTTCCCACCTATGAGTGAGAACATGCGGTGTTTGGTTTTCTGTTCTTGTGATAGTTTGCTAAGAATGATGGATTCCAGCTGCATCCATGTCCCTACAAAGGACACAAACTCATCCTTTTTTATGGCTGCATAGTATTCCATGGTGTATATGTGCCACATTTTCTTAATCCAATCTGTCACTGATGGACATTTGGGTTGATTCCAAGTCTTTGCTATTGTGAATAGTGCTGCAATAAACATACGTGTGCATGTGTCTTTATAGCAGCATAATTTATAATCCTTTGGGTATATACCCAGTAATGGGATGGCTGGGTCATATGGTACATCTAGTTCTAGATCCTTGAGGAATCGCCATACTGTTTTCCATAATGGTTGAACTAGTTTACAATCCCACCAACAGTGTAAAAGTGTTCCTATTTCTCCACATCCTCTCCAGCACCTGTTGTTTCCTGACTTTTTAATGATTGCCATTCTAACTGGTGTGAGATGGTATCTCATTGTGGTTTTGATTTGCATTTCTCTGATGGCCAGTGATGATGAGCATTTTTTCATGTGTCTGTTGGCTGTATGAATGTCTTCTTTTGAGAAATGTCTGTACATATCCTTTGCCCACTTTTTGATGGGGTTGTTTGTTTTTTTCTTGTAAATTTGTTGGAGTTCTTTGTAGGTTCTGGATATTAGCCCTTTGTCAGATGAGTAGATTGCAAAAATTTTCTCCCATTCTGTAGGTTGCCTGTTCACTCTGATGGTAGTTTCTTTTGCTGTGCAGAAGCTCTTTAGTTTAATGAGATCCCATTTGTCAATTTTGGCTTTTGCTGCTGTTGCTTTTGGTGTTTTAGACATGAAGTCTTTGCCCATGCCTATGTCCTGAATGGTACTACCTAGGTTTTCCTCTAGGATTTTTATGGTATTAGGTCTAACATTTAAGTCTTGAATCCATCTTGAATTAATTTTCGTATAAGGAGTAAGGAAAGGATCCAGTTTCAGCTTTCTACTTATGGCTAGCCAATTTTCCCAGCACCATTTATTAAATAGGGAATCCTTTCCCCATTTCTTGTTTCTCTCAGGTTTGTCAAAGATCAGATGGCTGTAGATGTGTGGTATTATTTCTGAGGACTCTGTTCTGTTCCATTGGTCTATATCTCTGTTTTGGTACCAGTACCATGCTGTTTTAGTTACTGTAGCCTTGTAGTATAGTTTGAAGTCAGGTAGCGTGATGCCTCCAGCTTTGTTCTTTTGACTTAGGATTGTCTTGGAGATGCGGGCTCTTTTTTGGTTCCATATGAACTTTAAAGCAGTTTTTTCCAATTCTGTGAAGAAACTCATTGGTAGCTTGATGGGGATGGCATTGAATCTATAAATTACCTTGGGCAGTATGGCCATTTTCACGATATTGATTCTTCCTATCCATGAGCATGGTATGTTCTTCCATTTGTTTGTGTCCTCTTTGATTTCACTGAGCAGTGGTTTTTAGTTCTCCTTGAAGAGGTCCTTTACATCCCTAGTAAGTTGGATTCCTAGGTATTTCATTCTCTTTGAAGCAATTGTGAATGGAAGTTCATTCCTGATTTGGCTCTCTGTTTGTCTGTTACTGGTGTATAAGAATGCTTGTGATTTTTGCACATTAATTTTGTATCCTGAGACTTTGCTGAAGTTGGTTATCAGCTTAAGGAGATTTTGGACTGAGACAATGGGGTTTTCTAAATATACAATCATGTCATCTGCAAACAGGGTTCAACATTCGCAAATCAATAAACATAATCCAGCATATAAACAGAACCAAAGACAAGAACCACATGATTATCTCAATAGATGCAGAAAAGGCTTTTGACAAAATTCAACAGCCCTTCATGTTAAAAACGCTCAATAAATTCGGTATTGATGGAACGTACCTCAAAATAATAAGAGCTATTTATGACAAACCCACAGCCAATATCATACTGAATGGGCAAAAACTGGAAAAATTCCCTTTGAAAACTGGCACAAGACAGGGATGCCCTCTCTCACCACTCCTATTCAACGTAGTGTTGGAAGTTCTGGCTAGGGCAATTAGGCAAGAGAAAGAAATCAAGGGTATTCAGTTAGGAAAAGAAGAAGACAACTATAATATTTTAATAGAAATAAGAATGTTTAGAGTAGATAAGATTAATGAATAGTAACATTTTGCTACAATATTCTCAGTTTTTTTTTTTTTACTGATATATTCTCGGTTTCTAGATTTGTTCCTGGAATGTAGTATGTTCACATTAACTTATGTTGAATGGATATATTGATTATCAATGACTGGTAATATTAACGACTTTAACTTTGATTTATTTGTTAAGCAATAATGTACACATTGTAATATTAGCCAGTGTATTTGGCTAAATCACATGAAATTTTCAATATTTTATCTGTTTTATATCTTGATACTAATATTTTGATTAGGTTGGATGAATCTTCTGATTACATAATAAAATAACACGTAGAGTCACAAAGTTATGCTAATGTGACTAAATTGGTTCCTGCAAATACATTACAATGTACTGTATTTGAATCAATCAAGTTTTTTAAAAAAAATTTCCTCTATTTTATGGTACACATTTATAAAATTATAGTTCCATTTCTCCTTTTCTAGACCCTTCCTGTAACTTTTTAATAATCTGTCTTTTAAAAGTATAGGCTTCCACAACCTACAATAAAAAGTAGACCAGAAAAGAGAATGGCCAACATCTCTGGCCATTCTGAGATGCTTCTGTGAGAACTGGTGGTTCCTCAGAGCCTAGCCACAGTTGACTAAAAACGTATCATTTTAAGATTTATCGGCAACCATGTTGGTCTGAGAAAAGAAGAAATGACTTAGCAAAGACAGTAAGGGAACATTGAAACAGAAAAGCATAGGGAGGCAGAGAGAAGGGATGAACAGTGTCTGCTTTCCTAATTCTAGTTCTTGCTGAGGTCAATGTGTGCTGCTGCCTGTTTTTATGAGATTTCGCCATAGTCTTATAATAAATATCTCTTTCTCCTTGGGCTAAAGTCGCTCTTCTTCATTTGAAATCAAAACAACCTTAAGTTTTTGTCTTATCACATAAGAAACCTAATAAAGTACCATAGAGACTGGAGGGTGTAATTAATTATGCTCCCCTGTATCTACTTTGTTCTGTATCTGACAGCTATCTAAAATAGTGTTTTAATTATTCTTTGATTTGCATTTTGCTATTAAATAAACCAGCAAGAAAAATCATCCCGTATAAAAATGATGAAGTGTTAAATAAATCACTGTAGCTAGTGTTTTTTTAAAATGGAGATATTTTTCTTAGTGTATATTAAAATTTGGTATAAAAATCTTTTTTCTCATGGAACTAGAATGATATGCATGTGTGTGTGAAGGCAAAAATGACTAATATTGAGACATCATTAAAGTTACATAGCAACAGTTTATAAAAGAATTATAGAAATGATAATAAAACTTAAAAATTGAGGTCTCAGATTTGCAAATAATAGATTATAAATTCAACTTTTTAAAATCCAGGCAGCAATGGCCAAAGAATGAGGGAATTCACAACTCAAGGAAGAGAGTTTTAGCTTTGTTATTTCAGGATAATTAATAGGGGAAGTACATTTGGAGAAAAAGAACTTATATGCTCAGATGTGGTAAGCAACAAATGAGTACATTAACAGAATAATGTTAATTACACAGAAAGGCACATAAGCTAGACCTATTTTTTTAAAAAACTGTACAAGAACAAACAAAACAATAACAATAAGCAAATCTAGTTTATGAGCATAAAGTAAAGAAAATATATGGCTTGGTTTTCTTTGCCTAATTTATACATGCAAATGCAGTATTATGTATCCTGTAATTTTAGATTAAGGTATAGAATATAAAATGTTATCCATAATAACACTACAAATACGTAAAAACTAAATATGAGTGAAAAAATAATATTTATTTAAAAATAAAATGGAATTGTAAAAAAGTTACAACTTTTATTGCATTTCTGTTATTTTAATGTTTTACAATAAATTAGCATTTTTAGAAATCAAGAAATGTAAGAAGACAATTTATATCTGATGAATATTGTGTATTAGCATTTTATAACAATAATCATATCCATCAGGTTTTATTATGTCCTTCCTCAGAAGTAAAGAAACTGAGACCCAGAAAATATTTTTTTTTGCTTTGTTCTTTTTTCCAAAGAACAAAAGCAGGTGACAACTCACATTTTTGTAATTTCAAAGTCTGTGTCCTTTAAACTGCAGTTTTTTTCCCCCTTCAGAAAGCATGCCTATCTAAATTTGGACATTGTAATACGATTTTATGATAAAATCAGAATGAAAGTGGAAAAAATTGACACAGTATGAAAGAGAAGGAGGAAAGCATTTTCAATATATTTCTGATTGAGAACAGGGAAAAGGTCATTTGTAATGTTATAGTTCTATATTATTTCAGTATTACCATTATAAAAATTGGTAAATTTTTAATTTGGGGGGTTTTTATTCTTTTGTTTGAAAAATCTATGGAATTCTTATATAATTTATTTAAATGTCATGTGCTCTGTCATCTAGATCATTATATTCCTGCAAATAACAAAACAAAATATACTATTATCACTTTCAAATATTGGCTAAACAAAAATCTGTCACAAAAATGGAGTTTACAAACTTCTTCAGAATATTCAAGTATAATTTTAATTAACATAGAGACAAATATTAGTTTTCTCTTCCATATTCCTGGGAAAAATATCACTGACACTGATTACTTAGTAATATTAAAAACAAAAATTCAAACAAGCAAAACTACTTATATGACAACTCATAAAAAGATAGATTTTTTATTAGTTATATAACTTAATTAAAATTCTCTATTTTTCAGATTTATAATTTTCAATTTCTACTTTTATGTTACCATTAAACATGCAATTTCTAGCAATGTAATTTTTTAAATGAATTTAGTGGGACCGATGCTGCTTTAAATTATCAAAAGCTATATTGTATTTAATAATGGTCACCATTCCTTGATTTCACTAGGGTCTCTAGTTGTGCTTTATACACATTTCAGTTTAGTTTTGTTGCTTCAATTCCATTTATCTTTTTTTGCTTGTTTGTTTCATAGAGAACCACTCCATTTTCACATGCTCTACAATAATAGCTTCTGCCATCAACTGGTGACGAAGATCTCTTACATTCCAAGTAATTTCACCATGTCTGTTGGACATACATCCTTTTCCTTTTGTTTATCACAGGTAAATTTCACAGGATGTATCCTTTTTTACTCTTCTTTTATTATTATTTATTTGCAAGCTTAGAGCTCACTACTATTCAAGATCTCTATACAGGTGATACTGACTAAATAATATTACCTACAGTACACTGAAAAAAATTAGAACTTAAAGTATAATAAAAAAAGGAACTGTTTCAAAATAATTTTACATAAGTTTTGTCAACAAAAATGTGAAAGTTAGAAAAATATATAATAGGTTAATGTTGATATGATAAATCTGAGGTTCATGCGTACAGAGATGAATGGCACCATTCTTTTGTAAACCTTTAGCTTCTTTTGGAGTTTAATATAACATGGATGTCAGATTATTGGTCTTCCAAAATACATGCTGAGATTTTTGATTCACTTCTCTGGTTCTTGTCTATTAATAAATTTTTTGACAGCATCCTGCTGAGTAGCAAAATTCGGTGACAACTTTCAGATATGTGTTGCCAAGAAATATTCTGAAAGCATGTAGTTTTCATCTGGTACAATTTAAGGCATGACTTTGTCATTTTGTGTGTGTGTATGTGGCAAGAACACTTAACACAAGATCTACTCTCTTAACATTTTTTTTTTTAGTGTATATTAAAATATTGTTAACCTTAGGCACATTGTTGTACCCCAGATATTTAGAACTTATTCATCTTACATAGTTAAAACTTTGTATTATTTGATTAAAAACTCCACTTTTTCCCCCTCCACCGTTCTACTCTTGGCAATCACCATTCTACTCTCTGCTGCTTTGAGTTTTGCTATTTTGAGCCCTTCATTTAAGTGGAATCATTAACTATTTGTCTTTCTGTGACTGGCTTATTTCACTCAGTGTAATGTCCTCAAAGTTTGTTCATGTTTCTGCACATTGCAAACATTCCTTTTTTTTAAGTCTAATATTCTACTGTATCTATATGCCACATTTTCTGTATTCATTTATCTGTCTATGGACATTTAAATTGCTTCTACCTCCTGCCTATTGTGACTAATACTGCAATGAACATGCAAGTGCAGACATCTCTTTGAAATCTTGATTTAAATTTTTTTGGATAAATATGCAGACGTTGGATTACTATATCATATAGTCATTCTATTCTTAAATTTTTGAAGAACCTCCATATTGTTTTCCGTAGTGGCTCTATTATTTTGTATTCACACAAATAATGTACCAAGGTAACAACATCTCTACATCCTCTCTAATATGTTGTCCTTTGATAACAGCTATCCTCACAGGTATGAGGTGGTATCTCCTTGTGGTTTTTATTTGTATTTTCCTGATTATTAAAAATTTTTACCATTTTTACATATAACCATTGGCTATTTGTGCATTTCTTTTGGATAAATGTCTGTTGAAGTGTTTAATGCATTTTAATTACATTATTAGCTTTTTTGTTTATGTTGTTGAGTTGTAAAAATTCCTTATATATGATGTATATGAACTTCTTCTCAGGTATATGATTTGTAAATATTTTCTCCCATTCAGTAGATTGGCTTTTACTCTATTGATTGATTTTTTTTTTTTCTTTTGTAGTGTAGAAGTTTTTCAGTTGATGTGATTCTACTTCCTTACTTTTGTTTTTGTTGCCCGTGCTTTTGGTATCATATTTTAAAAAATAATTCCCAAGGTTCATGTCATAAACTTTTCTTCTATGTTTATTTTGTAGAAGTTTTAATCTTTCAGATTTTAGGTGTGTTTAATCCGTCTTGAGTTGATTTGTATATAGTATACAATAATGATCCAATTGCATTCTTTTTTTGCATGTGGATGTCTATGTTTTAACAACATCATTTATGGGAGTCTAGAGTCTATCATTTTTCTATTGTGTATTCTTGGCAGCTTTATCAGAGATTACTTGACTGTATATCTGTGAATATAATTCCAGACACTCTTTTCTGTTCTGTTGGTTTATCAAAATATCAAAGGCATTTTTTTAAAAACAGGGAAAAAGTTAGAAAATTCATATGGAATCAGAAAAGACTCCATAAAGATAAAACAATCTTGAGAAAGATGAACAAAACTGTAGGTATCACACTTCTTCCTTTCAAAATATATGATAAAGCTACAATTGTTAAAACAGTATGGCAATGCTGTGAAGAACTTTGTCTTAAGGTTGTCTATTAATTCACAGCACTACAAGAAAATTACCAGTAATATTAAGTATGCATTTTTTATTCTGGAAAAAAAAAAAAAGCCTATAGCAGTTTTTGCAAATATTGCCCAAAGTCTAAACAGCAAAGCTGTTGAAAAAGCAATATTTCCTCAAGATGAAAACATACAAAATGCCAATTACTGCATCTTTGCTTAGTTTTTTTTCTCTTGTATCATAGAAATTAATATGAAAATGTGTTTTCTCCCTGCTTTGTTAACCAATAGGCTAGGGAGAATATTATTAATGTTTCTTCTACCTGCTTTCATTTCTGTGGAAGTAACTTATTGAAAACTTGTAGGTAAAGAAAAATGAAGGGTGTGTCTCTTTGTGTTAAAAGAATAATAATCATGTGCTAAAAGTGAGGATTTAATGATTAAAGAAAACACTAGAAAGAAAAACCAACAAACAAACAGAGATGGGGGAGGGTTCAAGGGATATAGGAGAGTTAAAATTGGTTGAACAATCTTAAAGTGGCAGGAACAGTTTTTTTTTGTGGCCTATGTATGAATCATCTTATAGGTGTTTATAACAACCTTATGAGTTACATACTATTGTGGTCTTCATATTACATTTGTAGAAAATGGAGGCACAGTGAGATTAAGTGACTTGTTAAATGTGCAGGTAAATAAACAGCAATACTGATATTTGAACACAGGCAATGTGTTCCATAATATGATCACAATATAGTCAACAGACATTGCTTCTAACATTCCTATCAAAGCCAAAGTACTGATACAGCCCCAGATAGAGTTTCCTGCAAACAGAGATGTATTACTTCTCTAATGATGCTGAATAACAGTTGATGTCAAGTTAATATTCCAGAAGGATGTTATGTAATTACTGTTTGATAGCCAATAAAAATTTATAGCTATGAACTAGTGGCTTATGTAATTATGGCTATAGTTGACTTATTAGTTTCTAGGGCTGCCCTAATTAAATACCATAAACTAGATGGCCTAAGCAACAGTGTGTTTCTCATAGTTCTGGAGGCTGGAAGTCCAAGATTAATGTATAGGCAGTTTTGTTTTTTCCAGTGACCTTTCTGTTTGGCTCACAAGTGACCACCTTCTTGATGTACTGTAACATGGTCTTTTTGTTGTGCTTTTGCATTGCTGGTGTCTTTGTCTGTTGGATTAGGGCCTGATCCATATGACTTCATTTAACCTTAACTACCTCCTTGAAGCCCTTAATCTCTAAAAACAATCATATTAGGGGATAGGACTTCAACATATGTTTTTTTCAGGGACACAAATGAGACTATGAAGTTAGCATATATGTTATATTTATGTACACATAAATATTTTACAAATATAATATATTAATGGTATATGGTAGATGTATATATATATTTAGGTCAAGAAAAATGATAACTACATATTCATTATAATTTATTCTGCTTTTGATTCTTGCTTTACTATTACACAAAGATAGCACCAAATAATAGAATTATTTAGTAATAAGTGTGTCTATATAAATTTATTCTGACTAGGTAAATTCAAAACCTCTTATGGATTTTTTCACATAAAGAAATATTTTTTCTTTTAAAGTTCTCACAAATGGAAAATTTATTACATAATTGCAAAAATCTAAGTAATTTGATATATTTAAATAAATACAAGAAAAGAAAAATTATTATTAAACATTGACATGAAACTAGATTGAAAAATGATTCTGAGATTTCACCTTCAATGTATATTCAATTCAAAATAATGTCAATTAGGATAGTGTAAGAAAAAAATATTATCAAATAAAAACCAATCTGGACTTAGGTAGGGAAATACTTTATTCAAAAGAATCACTGCAATAAAAGAGGGAGATTGTTGCAGTAGGGAGGGTCTTCTGACCATAAGATCTATAAGAGTCTCAAAGGTCAACCAAAATAAAATTTCTTTTCTAGGGAGGAATAAAGGTGGCTAGTAAGAACCTGATATGAGAAAATGGGATGAGCTGATGGTGTATTTGGATTGTTAAGCAGGAGATATATTTTCTGAGGCCAGCCTGGTCTCTGGAGTGACTTTTTTTTTTTTTTTTTTTTTTTTTTGAGTTAGAGTCTCGCAGTGTCACCCAGGCTGGAGTGCAGTGGCATGATCTCGGCTCACTGCAAGCTCCACCTCCCGGGTTCACGCCATTCTCCTGCCTCAGCCTCCCGAGTAGCTGGGATTACAAGTGCCCACTACCACATCTGGCTAATTTTTCTTTGTGTGTGTGTGTGTGTGTGTTTTAGTAGAAATGGGGTTTCACCATGTTAGCTAGGATGATCTCGATCTCCTGACCTCGTGATCCCCCCGCTTTGGCTTCCCAACATGCTGGGATTACAGGTGTGAGCCACTGCGCCCGGCCTGGAGTGACTATTAAGAGGAGATAGTTCTTTATCCCACTGCTGACTCAGACTCAGGACTGGTCAATATTAAGGAGCCTGGGGAAAGGAATAAAAGCTTTAGCTATTTTAGTCAAGTCAAATTTTCAGGTAGTGGGTGCACATTGGTCAGTGAGTACAAACAGTTCAGCTAATCACTTTGAGGCAAAGGATAGGAATTTGGATGGTCTGTGACTAGCTTTGTCATAGGTAAACGTGAGTTTTTTGAAAGTCTTATGGGAAGGATGGTTCTTTGATGTAAGCCATTTTTCTTCGAACACAAGTCTAGGGGAATTTCTTAAGTTTGCTATTTTCCAAGAGCACAGAGTTCAGGTAGTGTAGCATTGTCAAGATTAATGCACATTAGTGGCTGTCACCAGGAGTTACTGTCTTTAATATTCAGACATATATTTTGGTATGTGCAACTTTCTGTTAGTGTGACAGGACACTTAATAAATATTACTGATAATGATGTATTTATCATCACAGCTAGCAGAAAAGGTACTTATGAAACAGACAAATGTCAATTCTTAGCTCCATTTAAGCACTACCTCAAGACAAATTATATTATAGGATCAAAGGTGACTAAATACTTTGCAGATTCATTTCATGTGGATCCATGTGACGGGATGGATTTAAAGACACCGTGATGCCTTCCCTACACAAGAGATATAGAATGAGAAGTCTGGTAAAATGGTGAACATCTGTGTCTGTTACTTATTTTGGACATGTGCTTCAAGTCATAGGGATTAAATATCACTTCAGCTTCCGGAATAGGTCAATGGAATTGTTGACAGCAGATTTCTTCTGTCAGGTCTCATGCCACTTCTCTTCCAACAGATGATGTAGTCTCCATTTGATTTTTATTTTTTATAGTGTTAAGAGAGATGAAATCAAGATACTGTCACAGTCTTTTAAAATCAATACTAACAAGGGGTTGCATTGACATTTTCTTATGAAAATTGCTTATCTTTGCTCCCTGTGCATATTTTTCATGCAAGAGTATAATACCAGCACAACTGGGGCTGAGCTTTCTGCTGTTGTGCAGATATCAGGAATACATAATTCTACTTTTTCTAAGAAATACAGGTTTTGTGTGTTCATAAATCAAATTATATATTTCAGTTTGGAAAGTATATGCTTGATAAACAAACCTGTAAAAAGTATAGCTGTTTTAATGTACCTGCAGGTATTTTATCTGCAAGTCTTTAATTTCCCTGCAGAACAAGATAATTTCTATATGCTCCCATTACAAGAAGGTAATTGTAGCCTGAAATAGTTTACACGTTTACTACTCCACATTAAAATTCTCTTGTCTTGGTGCATGTTCATATTCTCAATAATAAATAGTAATTTACTTTGTACTTGAGCAAATAACTTTTTAAATTAAATATTTGGAAAATTGCTAAATTCTCCAATTTAAGTCTTGAGTAAGTTATTCTGAATTTCACAAAATATTAATGCTTTATTTGATGTATTATAATTATTTTGTTGAAATTTTAAGATATATATTTGTATAGAGAAGTTTTGTAGGATATAACATTTTTCCACAGGAAAATGTACAGTTACTAATGTCTTCTCAGTAAAGACTAAAGCAAATTCCTGACCTGCTGAATTCAGTCTAATACACACTCTGCCATACACACATATTCCCAAACCGTAGAAACAAATGAATTCATTTGAGGCAGATTTAGCCCACTCAGACCCAGATTCAGTAATGTTAAGTCAACTATATGACATTATAAGCAAATAAATATAGACTTTTGGGTAATCACCAATGTGGAGTACCATCACAATTATGAATGTCTAAATTATTTATTTCATTAAAAACATAAAACTTTGTTTTTCCTCTTTCACTTATATATTCACCACTACATTCAGACTCTCCCTTTCCCATCCCAACCCCTGTTTTAAAAAATGGAGGCAAAAAAGGGCAAATAATAATTAAATATAATAGAATACACCTCAATAAAAAGTCTCAGTGGACTTGAGATCTTTATATATTTCACTTTTCCAATTCTGCTCTTTCTGGACCCCAGTTGCCTATCCAGTGAGAAATTATGCTTCAGATCCTTAAAATGTTACATGGAGATTATGAATTGTACTGCGTCATAATATGCAGACTTCCTGACATTGTGCATAACTGGTTGTTGTTTCCCATCACCCAGCAGTTTGTTGCAATTATCTCGTTCTTAATGGTATGTCTGATATTGGTAATCTCCCAAGCCCAGTTAAATGGTATCTGTATTAAAAAAAAAGAAAGAAAGAAAGAAAGAAAAATTGTAAGTTTATTTAGTTTACTTTGGAGATCAGAAAACAGCTTAGGTTGGTAAAAGTAGTTTTATAATGTGTTTTTAGCTCTAAAAGTTACTACAAAACACATTCTCATAGGTATTATGATTTTCTCTTTCTTTCTCTTTCAATTTTCTTTTCTTTCCTTTCTTCCCTTCCTTCTTCTCTTTCCTGCTATCTTTTCTTCCTTTTCT
This sequence comes from Theropithecus gelada, assembly GCF_003255815.1. NCBI lineage: Eukaryota > Metazoa > Chordata > Mammalia > Primates > Cercopithecidae > Theropithecus > Theropithecus gelada. The sequence continues at coordinate 86,057,683 of NC_037685.1, read as the reverse complement.
TTATTTCCTTCTCCTTCTCTTTCTCTCTCTTTCTTTTCTATGTTAAGATATATGATTTGTAAACCCCAAAGCTGGAGTCATATAATAAAATCGTGGTTCATACAGTGTTTATTGCCTTATTCGATTTTTAAAATAAAATATGGGAAGAAATTTCTATGTAGAAAGTTAGAAATATTTCTACAAAGAAAAGTTGTTTCTCTGGAATCAGAAATACGAAAAACACTGAATAGGTATTATAATTCTTCTTTCTTTTTTATTCTATATCTTTGAATGAATTCTCCAATTTACCACTCATCCGTGGTTTTTTTTTTTTTCTTTTTCCTTTTCACACAAGAAATGACAATTCCTAGATAAGCATCCTCCCCAACAGAGTCTCCATTAAAGTTTTGACCTCCATTTTTCTCTAAGTTCACATTTCAAACCGCTTAACGACATATTTTCTTATCTAGTTGAACAGACTGAGGCAAAGTTAAAAAGAGTAAGATTTTGCCCCGCGCGGTGGCTCACACCTGTAATCCCAGGACTTTGGGAAGCCGAGGTGGGCGGATCACGAGGTCAGGAGATCCAGTCCATCCTGGCTAACACGGTGAAACCCCGTCTCTACTAAAAAAAAAAAAAAAAAAAAAAAAAAATTAGTCGGGCGTGGTGGGTACCTGTAGTCCCAGCTACTCAGGAGGCTGAGGCAGGAGAATGGCGTGAACCCGGGAAGTGGAGCTTGCAGTGAGCCGAGACCGTGCCACTGCACTCCAGCCTGGGCGACAGAGCAAGACTCCATCTCAAAAAATGAAATGAAATAAAATAAAAATTATAAATAAAAAGAGTAAGATTTAAATGTACATGTGTATATTATACATGCACAGACATGGATTTTTTTCTGCCCTTTTTTTTTTTAACCGGGTTTTTTGGACAGTTTTTCAAATTGGAATAGGATACATCAAAAATTGCAGATATATCTAAAGTACAAGTTTAGAATAAGTATTAATATAAATTCACTTAATAAAAATATGAATTGACTCTTTTGTAGTTTAAAGAATAAGAAAGAATTGAGCTTGAGGTTATTTTAAATCACTAAAATTATATACTCAAAATAATATTGAGTACTTAAGAATATACTTAAAATAATATTTAATATATGATATGCTCAAAATAATAAAATTTGAGTATATGTACTCAAATACTATTGTGCTTCCATGTCTTTCCATATGCTAAAACATATTTGTACATGTTTTGCTTTTCATAAGTAAATTTATAATATCACAGATCCATTTACACTAAAACACTTTTTCTATAAATTACAGTATGATTCCACTGCACAAAATACTACTATCACATTATAAAGGAAAAAGTGACAGTCATGTATTTGTTTTCTTCTTTTGCTGCACCAAATTAATAAAATTTTCCTAACAAAGTGTGCATAACATTAACGGTATGAGGAATTCAATAACAATGCAAGAAAAACCAAGTCGGATCATGTCTTTGTGTTATTGTATGGGGAAATAAATCGTGCTACTACTGGTTTTTCTTATCCTCTATTTCTTCACTTTAAGAAACCATGATGTACATGTACATATCTCCAACTTCTGTAAAATGGTTCAATTTTTCTTGCAACATTCTTCCCACTTGCTCAGGTTTCGGGGTCTGTGAAGAACTAGCTATCTCCCAATCGACACCACATTTGAGAGTGCAAGAGAGAGGTGTGCTCTGCTTCAGCATGGCAATTGCCTAGATGGGGCACATTTGTTTTCTGACAGTCTAATTTATGGTAGAATTACATATAGTGTTTTATCTAATGCTAACTGTTGCTATAAACAAATAAAAGCAATCACTTGATTGTTATTTGTAAATGTTACCGTGGTTGAGAAATGTGTCGAAGGAGGCCACACCTGTTTAAAAAAGACTGATCCTTAATCTTATTTCTTTAAAGAAAAATTCTTAAATATCCCTGTTTTATCACTTAGCATTTTCTGAACAAAATATATTCTTGGAATTAGTAGGTCATAAATGAATAGAATAAAATTTAAAATATTAATATAATTGAGCGAATAAACAATTAAGTCCCCAAATTAAAAAAAAAAAATCATTTCCCTGTTCCACAATGATAGTAATCCAGGTAATAGAATTCTGTTGGAAATATTCTAAGCATTTCCTTCACATAGTCATTACAGACTGGCCTGCTGCTTCATATAATTTCTGTGATAAGTTACTGAAAATTTAATTGGCTTTAGCTCTAAAATATTTCTTCATAAAGTAAGTACAACAGATGAATAAACCTCTTTGATTCATTTATTTATAGCAACTTAAGGAAGCTCATTAACACATTTCCTTCACAGATATTTGTATTAAATAGGAATGTGCAATGAAATATTGTAAGGATCTTTAAGAACCCATATTCCCTATCATAAAATCATGTTCACGGATGAAATATTTGATTAAGTGAATTAAGTATCCACTTAGTTTGCTGCCAGAAAGAAATAGCAAGTACTATTTTTTCTCTCTTATTGTGATATAATAGAGGTTGTTATTGAAATTTATACTTTCTTGAATCATATTTTTAAAAATCTAAAAAATTTCGACTTCTTTCTTATATTGAGATTTTCCTTTTGAGAATTGACTACATGCCCATATTTTTAAGTGTTGTAAATTCTTTCTCTGTTTTTCTTTACTGTAAATTTCCTTACTTAAGTGATTCTTTTCTATGAATCATGATTTTTGAGCAATTGCAACAAACACTAGTGAAGGATATACCCAAACTTTCCTTGTAATTCTATCTCAGATCTCATTCAGTCAATGGGTCTTATCAAACAGGATTTTGACTCCTGCCTTGAATGTAGGCATATCACACACCCTTTGTCAGCATATCCATGACACACTTGATATCTTCCCTCTCCAACCTCTTCCTTTTACCCAGGACCCACACCAGTGCTCATGAAACTACCATATATTCATTTAACTTTATGCCCTCATTTCCTGTGATGTTTTCTCTCTTAATTCTCCTTCCAATTAGATGTGCAGCACATTGTCTCAGTGATGACACTTGCTTTTAAACAGATTTCCCTTGTATTTTATACACTTTTTTCACTATCTTAAAAATTTGATAGGATAAAATTATAATTACACTTACATCAAACTTATGTATTTAGAATAAATAATAGGACCGGACAATGTCTTGGAAATATTTGACTCTGTGTGTGTGTATGTGTGTGTGTGTTAAAGGAAGAAACAACCTTTGTACTGGCTTGTTTTCATGTTTGTATTTCTTTTTTAAAAACTTTTAGATTCAGAGGGTGCACATGTGGATTTGTTACAACGGTATATTGTGTGATGCTGAGGTTTAGAGTAAGATGGAACCCATCACCCAGGTAATGAGCATAATATCCAATAGATATCCAACAGATGGTTTTCAACACCTGCCCCCTTCCCTTATATTTCTATCAATTCTTTCACCATCTTATGTCACTTAGAGTTTCTCATTTCTTACTACTCCAATCCAATTTTAACTACTGCGTGTATGTCTCTTCCAGGACCAAGTCACTGATTATTATTAGCTCTTTTGGCATGGTGTCCAAACTTCTTATGCTCATCTTTTCTACAAAAAGTAGTGCACTGTATTTTACTTTCAAATCCATTTTAATATATTTGTCTATGCCTTAATGTTTCTAGCTCCAATTCCACTTCTCAGAATTTTTCAAAAGTTGCTTATATTATAAATCAAATCAAATAAGATAATTTTTATAAAATAGTTTAATAATACATTCTGGATTACTCAGTATATGTGTATATGTGTGTGTATTTATTCCTTTTTTCATGGAGATATTCAGGAAGGATAGTGTTAAATATATTTTCCAAATTCCAGAATCTCAGAATGATTTTGTATTGCTTTCACACATGAACTTTAAAATGAAATGAAAAATTATAAGCTAAAAACCATGCTCCTAAAACAATCTATTGATACCACTATATACATTTTAGTTTCTTTACTGCTAGTATTTTTTTCCAAGATAATAGTATTTATTATGATATCAAAAATTATATTCAGGTATTTATGAACTTAGTTAGAGTTCACATTGGAATTTATCTTAAGATTAAGAAAAATCTCCCTTTCTTCTGTCCCTCTCTCCTTCTATCTCCCTCCCTCTTGTCTGCTCTCTATTCCGCTCCTCCTTTCCCTCCTTCCTTTCCTTATTTTTCTTCAATCACTAATTGTGGTAAAATATACATAACATAAACATTACCATCTTAACCATTTTAAGTGTACAGTTCGGTGGTACTCAGTACATGAGTTTTGTTCACTCATCATCACCATCAATCTCCAGAACTTTTTTCATCTTGCAAAACTGAAACTCTGTACTTAATAAACAACAACTCCCTATTTTCTTCTCACAGCCTCTGACAACCATCATTTTGCTTACCATCTTTATAATTTTAACTACTTTAAGCAAACATATAAGTAGAATCACACGGTCTTTTTGACTGGTTTATTTCACTGATAATAATATTCTCAAGTCTCACTTATGTTGTAATGTCAGAATTTCCCTTCTTTTGAAGGCTGAATAATATTCTGCTGTATGTATATACCACATTTGCTTATCCATACATCCATCTTGGACATTTGGGTTACTACCATATTTTAGCTATTGTGAGTAATTGCTGTAAACAACAGAGGTGTACAGATGTCTTTCTTTAGATCCTGCTTTCAATTCTTGTGTTTCCTCAAAAGTGGATTTGCTGTACAATATGGTAATTCTATTTTTACATTTTTTAGGCATCACTATAGTGTTTTCCACAGTGGCTATACAATTTTGCATTTCCACCAACAGTGCACAAGTGTTTCAATTTCCATGTCCGTGCCAATACTATCTTTTGTTGTTTTGTGGCTTCTTTCTTATTTCTCTGTTTGTCTTTTATAGTAGCCATAATAATGGATGTGAGCTAGTATCTCATTGTGTTTTGATTTGCATATTCCTGATGATTATTGAGTATATTTACACTGGACAATTTGCCAGTTGTATGTCTTATTTGATAAAACAACCTATTCAAGTTATTTGTCCTCCTAGAATAGGGTTGTTTGTTTCTTTGTTGTTGAATTGTAGGTGTTATCTATATACCTGGGTATTAATACCTCATCAGATATATATAACTTGCACACATTTTCTCTCATTTTATGGGTTGTGTTTTTACTGTCTTTTTTCTTAACTTTCATTTTAGGTTCAGGGGTAGAAGTACAGTTTTGTGAGATGAGTAACTTGTGTGTCATGGGAGTTTGGCATTCAGATTATTTCACCACCCAGGTAATAAGCACAGTACCCAAAAGATGGTTTTTCAATTCTGCCCACTTTCCTCCCTTCACCATCAAGTAGGCCCCCTGGTGACTGTTTCCTTCTTTGTGTCTATATGTACTCAGTGTTTAACTTCCACTTACAAGTGAGAACATTTGGTACTTGGTTTTCTGTTCGTACATTGGTTTGTTTAGGATAATGGCCTCCAGCTCCAACCATGTTGCTGCAAAGGACATGATCTAGCTCCTTTTTTGTAGTGTGTATATACCACATTTTCCTTATCCAGTTTGCCACTCATGGGCATTTATATTGATTCCATGTCTTTGCTATAGTGCTGTGATGAACATCCATGTACATGTGCCTTTACCATAGAATTATTTATTCCTTTGAGTATATGCCCAATAGTGCTATTGTTGGGTCAGATTGTAATTCTGCTTTGAATTTTTTGGTAAATCATCAAATTTCTTTTCAAGATGCCTGGACTAATTTACTGTGCCACCAGCAATGTATAAACATTCCCTTTTCTCCGGAGCCACACCAGCATCCATTATTTTTTGATTTTTTAATAGTAGCCATTTTGTTTAATTAAGAAGGTATCTTGATGTGGTTTTGATTTGCATTTCTCTAATAATTAGTGATTTTGAGCACTTTTTGGATATGCTTATAGGCCACATGTCTGTTATTTGAAAAGTGTTCATGTTCTTTGCCTTTTTTTTTTAATGGAGTTGTTGTTGTTGTTTGTTGATTTAAGTTTCTTGTAGATTCTGGACATTACACCTTTGTCAGATGCACAATTTGCCAATATTTTCTCCCATTTTTAGGTTGTCTGTTTACCCTGTTGATAATTTCTTTTGCTGTGCAGAAGTTCTCTACATCTCACTTGTCAATTTTTGGTTTTGGTGCAATTGCTTTTGACATCTTTGTCATGGAATCTTTGCTAGATTCTATGTCCAGAATTATTTCTTCTAGGTTATATTCCAGGGTTTTTGTAGTTTTAGGTTCTACACTTAAGTCTTTAATTCATCTTGAGTTGATTTTGTGTACGGTTTAAGAAAGGAGGCCTTATTTCTGGACTCTATTTTCTGTTCCTTTGGTCTATATGTCTCTTTTTGTAACAGTGCCATGCCATTTTGTTATTGTAGCCTTGTAGGATAGTTTACATTTGTGTAATGTGATGCTTCTGACTTTGTTTTTTTGGCTTCAAATTACTCTGGCTATTCAGGCTCTTTTTTGATTACATAAGAATTTTCAAATCATTGTTTTTTCTAATTCTGTGAAAAAGGTCATTAGTAGTTTGATAGAAATAGCATTTAATCTGTAAATTGCTTTTGATAGGTAGGCCATTTTAACTTCATTGATTCTTCCTCTCTATGAGCATGGAACATTTTCCCATTTGTTTATGTGATTTCTTTGAGCGGTGTTTTGTAATTCTAATTGTAGAGATCTTTGGCCTCCCTGATTAGCTGTGTTCATATGTATTTTATCATTTTTGTGGTCTTTGTGAATCCAATTGCATTCTTGATTTGGCTCTCAGCTTGGATGTTATTGATATATATATATATTTTCAATGTGTCCCAGAGATTACGTATATATGTAATAATGTATATGTAATAATATATATGTAATATATATGTAATCTCTGTTGTCCCAGAAATTCTGGTATAGCATATATATATATATGAAATGCTACTGAGTTTTTCACATTGGTTTTGTATACTGAAACTTTGCTAACGATGTTTATCCAATCTAGGAGCCTTTGGGCAAAAACCATGGAGTGTTTCTAGGTACAGAATCATATTACCTGTGAAGAAAGATAAGTTGACATTTATTCTTCCTTTTTGAATATATTTCTTTCTCTTGCCTAATTGATCCGGATAGGAATTCCAGTACTTTGTAGAATACAAGTGGTGACAGCAGCATCTTTGTCTTGCTCTAGTTCTCAAAACAAACACACGAAAAACAAAACAAAACAAAACAAAAAAACATGTTTTCAGCTTTTGCTTGTTCAGTATGATGTTGGATAGGGGTTTGACAGAGATGGCTCTTATTATATGGAGGTATGTCCTCTCCTAATTTCTTGAGTGTTTTTAACATGCAGGGATGCTAAATTTTATTGAAAGCCTTTTCTGCATTTGTTGATACGATCATGTAGTTTTGGGCGTAGGTTCTGTTAATGAGATGAATCACATTGATTTGCATATGTTATACCAACCTTGCATCCCGGCAATAAAGACTCCTTGCTTGTAGTGCATTAGTTTTTTATGTGCTGCTGGAGTCAGTTTGCTAGTATTTCGTTGAAAATTTTTTCATTTATGTTCATCAAGGATATTGGCATGAAGCTTGCTTTTTTTGTGTGTCTCTGACAGGTTTTGGTATCATGATGATGCTGGCCCCATAAAATGAGTTAGGGAGAAGCCATTCCTTCTCAATTTTTGAAATAATTTCAATAGGAATTGTACTAGCTCTGTATACATCTGGTAGAATTCAGCTGTGACTCCATCTGGTCCTGGGATTTTTCTGATTGGTAGGTTTTGATTACTGATTCAATTTTGGAACTTGCTATTAGTCTGTTCAGGGATTCAATTTCTTGCTGGTTCAATCTTGGGAAGTTGTATGTTTCCAGAGGTTTATCCATTCATTTTAGGTTTTCTAGGTTTGTGCACAGAGGCATTCATAATAGTTTCAGAGAATATTTGTTTTGTATTTCGTGGAGTTGGTGGTAATGTACCTTTTGTCATATCTGACTTTGTTTATTTGGATCATCACTCTTTTTTTAATTAGTCTAGCTAGTGGCATATCAATCTTATTAATGGTAAGATTTTCAAAAACCAACTCCTGGATTGTGATCTTTTGTATGTTCTTTCACATCTCAATTTCCTTCATTTCATTTCTAATTTTGGTTATTCCTTGTCTTTTGCTAGTTTTGAGGTTGGTTTGCTCTTGTGTCTCTTGTTCCTCTAGTTGTGATGTTAGGTTGTTAATTTGAGATCCTTCTAACTTTTTGATATTGGAATTGAGCACCATAAACTTCTCTCTTAAAAATTCTGTGTCCCAGAGATTCTGGCATGTTGTATCTTTGTTCTCATTAGTTTCAAACACTTTGTTTTATTTCTCCCTAAATTTCATTATTTACCCAAATTCATTTAGGAGCAGGTTGTTTAATTTCCATGTAAGTATGAGTTTGTAATTTTGATCAATTTATTTTAATCTTTATTTCTATTTTTATTGTGCTGTGGTCCAATAGTGTGGTTGGTATGATTTTCATTTCTTTGAATTTACTGGGGATTGTTCTATCTATGATTTTGTGGTCAATTTCAAAGTATGTGCCATGTGCAGAGGAGAACAATGTACATTCTGTTGATTTGGGGTGGAAAGTTCTGTAGATGTCAATTAGATCCATTTAGTCAAGCATCAAGTTTAGGTCCTGAATGTCCGTTAGTTTTCTGTCTCAATAATCTGAATAATGCTGTCAGTGGGGTGTTAAGTCTACCGCTATTATTGTGTGGTTAGCTAAGTCTCTTCCTAGGTTTCTAAAAACTTGCTTTATGAATCTCAGTGCTACTGTGTTTAGTGCATAGATGTTTAGGATACTTAGGTCTTCATTTTGTTGTGGTTAGAGAAGACATTTTGTGTGTGTGTGTGTGTATATATATATATATTTGTATATATATTTATTATACTTTAAGTTCTGGGATACATGTGCAGAATGTGCAAGTTTGTTACACAGGTATACACATGCCATGGTGGTTTGCTGCACCTATCAGCCCATCATCTACATTAGGTATTTCTCCTAATGCTATCCTTCCCCTAGCCCCTGCATTCCCCTACAGGCCCCGGTTTGTGATGTTTCCCTCCCTGTGTCCATGTGTTCTCATTGTTCAACTCCCACTTATGAGTGAGAACATGTGGTGATTGGTTTTCTGTTCCTGTGCTAGTTTGCTGAGAATGGGGGTTTCTGGCTTTGTCCATGTCCCTGTAAAGGACAGGAACTCATGCTTTTTTTATGGCTGCATAGTATTCCATGTTGTATATGTGCCACATTTTCTATATCCAGTCATTAGTGGGCATTTGGGTTGGTTCCAAGTCTTTGTTACTGTGAACAGTGCTGCAGTAAACATACATGTGCCTGTGTCTTTATATTAGAATGATTTATAATCCTTTGGGTATATACCCAGTAATGGTATTGCTGTGTCAAATGGCATTTCTGATTCTAGATCGTTGAGGAATCGCCACACTGTCTTCCACAATTGTTGAACTAATTTATGCTCCCACCAACAGTTTACAAGCATTCTTATTTCTCCACATCCTCTCCAGTATCTGTTGTTTCCTGACTTTTTAATGATTGCCATTCTAACTGGCATGAGATGGTATCTCATTGTCGTTTTGATTGGCATTTCTCTATTGACCAGTGATAATGAGCTTCTTTTCGTATGTTTATTGGCTGCATCACCTGACTTCAAACCATACTACAAGGCTACAGTAACCAAAACAGCATGGTACTGGTACCAAAACAGATATATAGACCAATGGAACAGAACAGAGGCCTCAGAAATAATGCCACACATCTACAACCATTGATCTTTGACATACCTGACAAAAACAAGCAATTGGGAAAGGATTCCCTATTAAATAAATGGTTTTGGGAAAATTGTCTAGCCATGTGCAGAAAGCTGAAACTGAACCCCTTCCTTGAAGACTTAAGCATAAGACCTAAAACCATAAAAACCCTAGAAGAAAACCTAGGCAATACTATTCAGGGCATAGGCTTGGGCAAATTCTTCATGACTAAAACACCAAAAGCAATGGCAACAAATGCCAAAATAGACAAAAGGGATCTAATTAAACTAAAGAGCTTCTGCACAGCAAAAGAGACTATTATCTGAGTGAACAGGCAACCTACAGAATGGGAGAAAGTTTTTGCAATCTATCCACCTGACAAAAGGCAAATATCCAGAATCTACAAATAACTTAAATAAATTTACAAGAATAAAACAACCCCATCAAAAAGTGGGCAAAGGATATGAACAGACACTTCTCAAAACAGCTATATTTTTAAATTTACTAAGACTTCATTTGTGGCCCAACATGTGCTCTGTCTAGAAAATGGCCCACATGAACGTGAGAAAAATGTGAATTCTGTTATTGTTCGGTAGAGTGTTCTGTATATGTCATTTACACTCCATCCTCTTCCCAAAATCACCTTTCTCCATGTTTCTGTATTTATTTATTCCTTTTTATACTGGTAGTTTCTTCGCTTTTATCCCTCCACTGTGAAACTGTGAAAAGTGTCCAATTTGTTCTCCACATCATTAATTATATTTTATTCATCTACCTCTAATATAAAAGGTTCTCCACACATCTTTTCCGCTTCTTTAAAAATATGTTTGTAATAACTAAATAAAATAAAATAAGAAAAATCCATCTGTAAAAATAAAATATTTTCAAGACAGCCTTATTTTCCTATGTGTCATTCCATAATAACATTCCTTTTTTCCCTACCACACAAATATAAGTATCATTCTAAATTTAAAGTTCTTAAAGCCTACATATATCTTAATAATTTTATTACTGTTGTATATTATAAACAATTAATTAATATTTAAAATAAATGGCTAGAATTGTATATTGCTTATACTAAAAGCTTGTTCTCAGAGATATATATTAATGCAGAATGATGTTTCCTTCCTAGGGATAAAGGTCAGCATTTACATTACATGAAAGGTTTCCAAAAATGTCCTTTTACTATACTGGAGATTCTAGGCACTGTTGTGTGATTATACATATATTCTATTCTAACTCATTTGTTAATTTTTTTAGTAAAATTAATGTATCAGGAATTTTACTATACACTTTTGATAAATAAAAATCATGTATGTTTGTCTATTTCTCATGGGAGAGAACCTTTTGTCTCATTAAAATATATTTTCCTCACTGTTTCCCAATTCCCAATCTTATACTTCCAGACATAATATTTTACTTATTGTTTTTCTGAAAATATAGCTTAGTAGTGGAACAATAAATAAGAAAATTGAGAGGTTTGCTAACTTTTTGTTCATATTCCAAAGATATGATGGGAAGCATATTCTCTTGCAGTCTTTATGGAAGATGCTTTTTGGAATATGCTTTTTGTTCATACTCCAAAGGTATGATGGGAAGCATATTCTCTTGCAGTTGACTTTATTCCTTTTGTCTGGAAAAATAGTTGTGCAAATAATAGTGATTACCAAGCCAGCTGATGTTCAGTATAAAATTTCAGGCAAGATCTTACTATTTATGTCCAGACTTACTTTATTATAATTGCTTCAAGCTCACACACGCACAAATAAGTTCAGATGCTTCACTTAATCAAGGTGTGTGATAAACATAAGGATGCATTTTACTGATTTGGCTAACTGATTTCACTACTGAGAGAAATGTATAGAAATTAGCAATAATGGGAACCTACAACATCTATACTATGAGCTACTGATTTCTGTGTCCTTTTAAGAGCTCATGATTAAACATTTATACATAAATATGGTCTAATACTTTATATAAATAATGAAGCTAAGAACTGTCCTTATTATTTTGGATAAAATGATTCTAAGATAAAATTCACTGTAAAATACTACATGAAGTTTGAATATTGGATTCTTTTTTTTTTGAGATGGTTTTCTTGTCATCCCTTCCCAGAATTATATCTTAAATGACTTAAATATTTAACCTTTAGCATTAAGGTTTCCAAAATTCTTTAAATAATTAAAAAGCAAAAAGACAAAAAAAGAGTGAAGCTAAACCATTAAACCAATTCAGTAACAAGATATCTGCTTTAAGTTTAGGATTTACCCAAGGAAAGGATGTCAATAAGCAGTGATGAGTTCCGCAGTGTAGGTGCATAACAACAAATAGAACAATCACTCAAAATGATACAATTCAAACCCAAAGGAATAAGAGATCTGTGTCAATTGACTTCAGCTAACAATGTGTTAGAAAATGAACTTGAAAACGCCTTAAGGTAACTTTGTCTACTTGCATGGCATCTTAACACAGTACCAGAACTCAATAGGTAATGCGAGTTTTAGAAGTACCTTAGGGCTGGGTGCGGTGGCCCACGCCTGTAATCCCAGCACTTCAGGAGGCTGTGGTGGGTGGATCACTTGAGGCCAGGAGTTTGAGATCTGCCTGGCCAAAATGGTGAAACCCTGTCTCTTCTAATTATAAAAAAAAAATTAGCTGGGCATGGTGGCATGTACTTGTGGTCTTAGCTATTCAGGAGGCTAAGGAAGGAGAATTGCTTGAACCTAGGAGGTGGAGGTTGCAGTGAGGCAAGATTGCACCACTGCATTCCAGCCTGGACAACAGAGCGAGACTCTGTCTCCAAATAAATAAATAAATAAATAGCACTTAGGGTAAAGAAATTAGAGACTTTACGACAAGTAGTACACAAGCTCTACTATTGATTATGCTAGACTAATTTTATAATCCCCAAAGTATCCATACTTAATAACATGCAGAAAAGGTACCTGAAAAGTAGAGTACATTAATTCCAAAAGAGATAAAATCTCTAAAAGAAGAGATTGTATCATCATATTTTAAATGAACAAGCATTGTCAATCAAGTTGCTCCACATTTTAATACTTTAGATTTAAAATATTTATTAATCAAAATCTAGGTATCATAAATTATACAATAGATTATCTAAGACCAAAAAATCCAAATGTCAGGCAGTGCCTAAGGGATTAGGATTGGGGGGAAGAAAATGAAAGGCTGTAGGGTGTCAGTTCTGGACTTATTTTAAGTTAGCGGTAGGGTATTTAAATGAATGAATTACAGTGTAGTGCAGGAAGTAATAATAGGCACAATAGGCACTTATATTTAGAGATTGTAAGTATGAATTATTTATATGTAGATATAAATAGTTCACATAATTTAGAGGTTCCTACTTTTATTATAAAATTGGTGTTATATAACAGTGTGAGAGAATGCTGAATATTGGAAAGTAGCTTTCTATTTATGTTTTTGGGTTGAAGTCTAATATTTAATAAATGCAAGCTGTGTCTATTCCTGGCTTTAAAAAATGATGTCTTTTCTATTCTTCCATGTCCCATAGGATTTTCTGTTTTTTAAAAAATAAACTATATGTTAAATTACTGAGTGATGAGTAATTAATAACTTAGATATGATTCATCTGTGGACGAAAAATACAAATATACACAATGCTGTCTCCTGTTTTTAAAATTATTTTTATCTTATTTACTTTTTCAGCATAATTTGAACTCTAGTAGTTCCATTTCAGAACATATCCTAAATGAGGTGAATGTTAATTCTACATTCAATGATACTGCAATCTTCAGGAGAAGGCACATGTGTTCAATGGAATTTAAGTAGCACAATCAGGATGATTTCTTGTTTTATTGACAGATACAAACAATATATTTCTTCCTTAAGCAGTCACTTAAGATCATTATTAGAGTGCTTATATTTATACATAAAGTAGTATTTCAAATATTTGTTACAGCTAAAAATTCATTTTACCTTAGAAGATGGGAAAAGCATGAGCTTTGACTTAGATATTAATGACAACTTCTGCTAATTGCAGAAATTGATGAAGCTGAATCAAGCAGATTATAGAAAGCATAGAGAAATCCAAAGACTTAATCAATTACAGAAATATCAAATATAGTATAATAAACTTAATTTCTTCACAATAAAACTATCTCATGTAAAATGCTTGCCTTTAAGGAGTAGAACAATGTCCTAGTTTAAATGACATTATATTCCACTTTTCCAAGAATAAATTTGGTGTAATTCTTTATTAGAAATGAAAGAATATACAACTTAATTGTGCTAGAAAGTAAAAAGCAAAGAAACTTAAAATGACCCTGTCCCTCCCCACAAAAAAATTCTAGGTCATTTTCTTGACCCAGAAAATTCAAGGACTAATGTCATGTTCTCTGGGATTTCAGTGATAAAACCATGATTATAATTTTGTAGGATTGTAATACACATTAGTAAGATATCATAAGTTAAAATATCTAGCCCAAAACACAACTGGTGCTTAAGTAATGTTAAATGCATTGAATTCTGGTCTTTTCTTTGCATGAGCTTTCAAGAAAATACTTGATCTATACAAGTTGAATGATTAATAACTTTGAAAGAGAAAACTAAAAATAAAAGTGAGTCTAAACTTGAAGTCTTCTAGTGACATAGTTTTTCCAAAGCAAAAGAGATGTACAAAAACTCTGATCTGGAGAATTAAAATATGAGAATTGTACCTTAATACAATTAATCTGACTTGATTGACACGTGAGCCTGTGTGAGACATGTGTGTTCGTTTCAAGGTAAGAATAAAGAATAAGTGGCCGGGCGTGATGGCTCATGCCTGTAATCCCAGCACTTTGGGAGGCTGAGGCGGGCAGATAACGAGGTCAGGAGATCGAGACCATCCTGGCTAACACGGTGAAACCCCGTCTCTACTAAAAATATAAAAAATTAGCCGGGTGTGGTGGCAGGTGCCTGTAGTCCCAGCTACTCGGCAGACTGAGGCAGGAGAATGGCGTGAACCCGGGAAGCAGAGCTTGCAGTGAGCCGAGATCTCGCCTCTGCACTCCAGCCTGAGGGACAGAGGGACAGAAGGACAGAGCGAGACTCTGTCTCAAAAAAAAAAAAAAAAAAAAAAAGAATAATTAGGCCAGGCATGGTGGCTCACACCTGTAATCCTAGCTCTTTGGGAGGCCAAGGCAGGTGGATCGCTTGAGGTCAGGAGTTCGAGACCAGTCTGGCCAACATGGTGAAACCCTGTCTCAACTAAAAATACAAAAAATTAGCGGAGAGTGGTGGTAGGCTCTTCTAGTCCCAGCTACTCAGGTGGCTGAGTCACGGGGAATCCCTTGAAGCTGGGAGGTGGAGTTTGCAGTGAGATGGGAGCGCCACAGCACTCCAGCCTGGGTGACAGAGCAAGACACTGTCTCAAAAACAAACAAACACACAAGCTTGATTAACAGGGAGTCTCTCAAAACCCAAACTGTTCATGATGAAAGGCAAACATCTTGATTACTTCTATATTTCTACAGCTATTCTTCTATAGATACTAATATAGAGAAAGATATAAAAAAGATAGATACCTGCAAAATATATATACATAAATATTTTTGCCATGTGATTCCTGACCATTTTTTTTGTATTGAATTTCATGATTTGTATGTGATAGTAAGTCTCTTGGTATGCTTAACTGAATAATTCTCTTTTTTCCTGTCAGTTCACACAAATAGCAATAAACTTCTCTGACCCCTGTCTCTTTTTTTATGTCATCTGGAAATGAGTTACTGTTATACTTTCAGAATAAATTTAATTTTATTATTTTAAACATGGATTTGAGTGTTCTGGTACTTTAGCTTTTTTCTGTTATGATACGGAATATTATTAAGTCCAAAGTGATACACTATAGGAATAGTGCCATATAAATCCTGTTGCTATTGTAGAATCTGGGATTTGTCTCCATGGACACTGAGCCAAGCTAACAGTCAGGGTTTCATAATGTAACATTGACACAGAAGACTGAGAAGTTAAGCAGTCTTTATTCAAAATGAAGTGGCTATAAATTAAGCAAACATTGTATATATTACATAAAGAAGAAATTTCTCAAATGTTCTTTACAACAAAATATTAAAAAGAGGTTATAAAAACTTGCAGAATTTCTTGAAGCAGCAAAGATAACTAGTTTCTCTAATATTATTTTGTACAGGTTAATAATTTTTTATGCTTCACCAGCAAATATATATGAAAATGAATTAGAATGTAGACAATATAATGAATGATGACAAATTAACTACTCTATAGTAAAATTAGAAGCCAATATAATAATCACCCTTATTGACTTTAAAATAGTAAAAATTCTCCAAATGTATTTTCATATATATTAAAATACAAAAGAACAAAATGCTGCTTTACAATGAAAAATTAATCAAACAGTGGCTCAATTAAACTATAAACAAGGGCTCTATTAAGATGACTTTTTAATGTATTCTATTTGAGTAGTGGAAACATAGCTGTGAGAATCCTCAGTAAAGATACTTGTGTTTTGGGAAGAAAGTTGTTCTTATTAAATTTGTGAATCTGACTTGATTATTGTCTCACTCTCCCCCTGACCTGTTCATCCATTCTGGAGATCTTCATATAGGCTTGCTTATATGTGGCATAGATAAAATTGTATTCCATCAATGGTAGATTAATCTCTAATTTTTATTTTTCTCTTCATTGCAGTAAAGTAAATGATATTCTACTAATGATATAATTATTAACTAATTGCTAATTAAATTTATATGTTACTATAGAAATAATACTCGGCTTCCAAAAATAGGATAATAATGTTTATAAAGACACTCATGTGATGCTCAGTATATAATAAATTTGCAATAACTTTTAATCATATGCAACATGACAATCAAAAGTAATAAAAAATGACTGTAATGTAGAAAACATATTTTAAAAAACACATTAAAAATAACTCAAAATCTTATAAACCCACAAAGAAACATTTTACATATACCTGTGGTTATAGCAATTATTTCTGTATTTCTCTGATATATATCATTTGGATTATTTCTGATTTAGCCCTCATTCTTCTAGATGATTAATGCAAGACAAGGATTCTAAATCATTTTGAAAGTCTAAATATTGGATAAACATTTTCATTAGTACACCTCTTACCTTTCTTGAATATTGTTTTCTGTTTCTCACGAATAAAACAATGTGCAGTGTTAGCATACCAACAAAGGACCAAATCCTTTTAATAAGAAAAAAGAGAAAAGAAAAAATAACTTTTGAAGTCTGCTTACTTTTAAATAGGAACAACAGTAATTATTGATGTATATGTCAAAGTTTCAGTCAAGACCTGAAACAGAAGTAATCAAATGTGACAATATAAAATGAAAATCTGTTGTCTTGCTATTTTAAGCTTTAGTTGCTGAAGAACATATTGGAAAATTTTATGTTGTAGAAGTGGAGGACACATCTACAGATGAATTTCCAACTAATGCACTAGAAATCCTCTGGTGCTTTGTTTAAAACAGTATTGCAAAGTCCATCACCCTTATAGCATGAACTCATGTTTTAAATGGAGTAAAAATAATTGCCAATATTTAGCAAGAAAATAAGTATGTTAGATTAATTTATGGACTAATGTTGGCATTGTTTACATTATTAAAAACTCTAAAGATACAAAATTAGAAATTAGTTGCCAGATTGCCCACTCAGTTGCACATATTGATGATGTAAAGATTACCTGTGGACATCTTACAATGCAGCTACCTGTATTCTTCCTAAGATACAAAGCCATTGAGTTACTGTCTGTGTTCTACTTCTCTTGTGATGAGTATGACAAAATAGCACATAAAGTTAAATTTCATTTTTGTGACAATTTCTTTAGCTACTGAATGTATAATTATATCAACTTCTTATGCATTTCTAATAAAAATTAAGTAATCACTCAAATAATTACAAATCAGGCTCTGGAATAATTGCTGGCTGTTTTCTGTATTGCTATTTTAGTCACCTAACAACCAGCTATAAGGAAATAAAGATGATTATCTCTTTACGTTCACAAATGTCAGTAATTATCCATCCATGTGTTTCCTTAGTCTGCAGGATCAAACATCTTTCCAGTCACAGTCTCCTTGGTTCTAATTGGTTATTAAACTTATTATTTTCCTTATATCACAATCCAGTGAGGGCATAATAATGCAAGGAAAATATATGATCTTAATGAAGTTATTTTCTTACAAGTAAAACAAACAAATTTTAAAACTCAATTTACAAAGAAAAAGCCATACAATGAAGAAATTTCTCTTTTTTCGTTGGGATAGCAACAAAGGATGTAAGTATGAGGGAATGGCTGTATCTGTAATGTAAGAGCCGAGAAGTAGTATTTCCATCTTGTTGACTCTGTTTGCAAAGTAATGAAATATATACCGTATAATCAACTGTTCTCTGCAATAAGGAAAATGGATATACTATAGTTAAAGAGGTGAGGGAAACAACACAGATTTGAAACAAACCCTGTGGAATAAATAGCATTTTTTGTTCATTTCTTACAAGAAGAAAGAAAGACTACAAGGCTTAGAGCTTAAATATTATTTCTAAACTTACATAGTCAGTAACGGTGAAACATATTTAAACTGCAAAATTCATTCAATGTCCAGCATATTGTGAAGTAGGAGAATGTCCCAGGTAGGAAGGTTTATTCAGAGAGAAAAATTCTACATTTTAAGTGTCACAAATAGAGCAGGTTAAAATCCTAGCAGTGGTAAGATGAGGATGTTGCTAAACTAGAGTGGAGTGGAGTGGAGATACAGATTTTTGGAATGTAAGTTATTTGAAAAAGAACAAATGAAAATAAAAATGTATTTGATGAAAAAGAATTTAATGTTCAGGATGCTAGGGAGGTGGCCTAAATTATGTAAGAAAGTCCCTCAGTTTACTGGAGGGGGTGCAGCAGGTCACTTGATAATGGTTCCATAAATATGAGGTTGGTTTTAAGGGAAAGTGTTTTTCTAGGGAGTGAGTACGAGTAGAGGATAAAACCAAAAAAACAGTGGCTTTGCTAAGAAAGAAACAAAAGTATGCATTCACATGAATGTGGGAGTTTAAGAAGCATCAACTCTAAGAAAACTTATAAAGAAAGCAGAGGATAAAGACGATTACAAAGTAAAGGAATAAATTTTGGAATGTTAAGCTCATATTTTAGAATATTATAATTCAAGATTTGATTGTGTAGACCATATTTAGCAAAATAAGAATCTGCTTGTTACTCTTTTCATTGTTTTATTCTGTATATTCCACTTCAGGACCTAAACGAATCTCAGGAAGACATACTATGTACAATGCATATTTCAAAGAACTTTCATGATGTGAAATATATAATTAAATAGACCTATAAAGAATGCTTTCAAAATTATTAATAAAGTATATCATTTTATAATAGGTATTTTAAAAGAATATGAAATGATATGAAAGTATTAGAACAAAACCATATTAACACCTCTTTAAAACCAAAATTCCATTTCAATAATCTTTTAGTTTATCATCCGACATATGCAAAATAAATTTATCAAGAAAACAAATAAATATATTTAAATATCTTGTAAACCAATGAAAAATATTCAAAAAATGTGTTCTCATATGTCTAGTAATTCAAGTCACACTACTTTAGCTATAATACCATTATATTTTGTTATATTCCTGGGATAAACAAAAATTAAACATACGGATTTTAAGAAACTAAATATGATGAAATTCAACTAGTGAGATTCATGAAGATTTGGTAGTGTCTTTAACATCCTTTCTGTAAGATGTAAATTGGTTTATCTATTTGCTTGAGTTTGAGGTCAAGAAAATATACTTCTTTTCTGCTGTAGATTTATTTCAATCAAATTTCTGAATTTGAATTCAGAAATTCTGAATACTATATGTTTATAGTATTTGAATACTATATGTATTCTGAATACTATATGTTTATAGTAAGAAATAACACAAAATGTTACAATGAAAAGTCTGTCTCAGGTCTTTTTCTTCCTCAGCTTCAGTTGGACACTTCTGAATCTAGTTCTTTTCATTCTTTTTGTTTCGGTTTTACTGGTGACTTCCTCAATAACTGCTTAAAACAAAGTTATACCTATTGCTTGGTTTAACAACTTTAAACAATATCAATTGAATATCCGATGATTACTGAGATTTTAGATGATTTACACTATTCCCTTGGCCCAATGTTTGATAACTAAATTTTACTGTTTTAGTTGTACTTTTGGTACGAGTTACACATATAATATATTGAAAAAATTACACTCAAACATGTATTTCTTTAGCAATAAATATTCGACATATCTCTTAACTCTCAAAAATTTTAGATAAACATATGCTTCCTCTATATTCTTCTAAATTTTCTTCTCTAATTTATTAAACTTTTCTTATAGTTACACTAATAATTTTACATGCTATACCACTACATTTTTCCTAAAATCATAAAATAAAAATATGAACTTTGGAATCACTGTTCCATTTCTTTATTATTATTATTATTTTATTTATTATTATTATTATTTTTTTTTTGAGACAGAGTCTCGCTCTGTCACCAGGCTAGAGGGCAGCGGAAGGATCTGGGCTCACTGCAACCTCAGCCTACCGGGTTCAAGCGATTATCCTGCCTCAGCCTCCTGAGCAGCTGGGACTATAGGCCTGTGCCACCATGCCCAGCTAATTTTTGTGTTTTTAGTAGAGACGGTTTCACCATATTGGCCAAGATGGTCTCGATCGCTTGACCTTGTGATACGCCAGCCTCGGCCTCCCAAAGTTCTGGGTTTACAGTGTGAGCCACCACGCCCGGCCTGTTCCATTTCTGATACCTTCCTGTGTTTCTATTGGAAAGTCTGGGCCGGCTGCGGTGGCTCAAGCCTGTAATCCCAGCACTTTGGGGGGCCGAGACGGGCAGATCACGAGGTCAGGAAATCGAGACCATCCTGGCTAACACAGTGAAACCCCCTCTCTACTAAAAAAAATGCAAAAAAAAAAAAAGCCAGGAGAGGTGGCGGGCGCCTGTAGTCCCAGCTACTCGGGAGGCTGAGGCAGGAGAATGGCGCAAACCCGGGAGGTGGAGCTTGCAGTGAGCCGAGATCCGGCCACTGCCCTCCAGCCTGGGCAACAGAGTGAGACTCCGTCTCAACAAAAACAAAAACAAAAACAAGAAAAGAAAAGAAAAATGTCTGATTTTAATTTACTTACTTTCTTTTGTAATATTTATTTATTTATTTTGATTAATAAAAAATTTTATATGCTTACCTTGTGGAATATGTTGTTTTGAAAAATGTATACATTTTTCAAATTGTATACATTTGAAACTAAATTTGTGACTAAATTGAGCTAATTAACATATGCCTTCAGATACCTTCTTTTTGTAGTGAGAACACTTAAAACCTACTCTCAGCAAGTAAATGACCTTTTTTTTAAACATTCAACGAGCTTTTAGAATCTTTTTATTCTTAACATTTAAAATTCATAAGAATGTTTTGGTTTTACTTTTTATAGTGGTCATTGAGTATTACTTTCAAATCTAAAAGTATGTCTTTCACCTCTGAACATTCTGTTATTACTTAAAAATTTTTTCCTCCTAATTTTTTTGTCCTCTTTCTAGAGGAAATTTCCTCCTAATCTTTTTGTCCTCTTTCTAAAGCCCCTTATTAATTAGGATTTTAAGCTTTTCAATCATATTTATTACATTTTTCTATATTTACATTTTTGTTTGGCCTTTAAATAATTGTCTAATTTATTTTTATCATTTTCTTTAACAATATGTATTTTTAATAGATATTGATGTATTAATATTGACATATTACTACATGTTTTTATATACATATATGTGTATGTATTTAATGTCAGTGTGTGTTCAATTTACACTTAAAATTATTAAAATAGCAAATTTTATGAGTTTTATATATTAATACATATGTACATGTATGTATGCATATAAAACCACAATACATATTTCTTAAAAGGCATACAAATAATCTTACGAAAACAAAATGTAGTTACTTTGTAGTGGTTTCATTGTAATACATTGTTCCCTATTCTCTTTACCCCATTAAATACTGAAAATTAATTAGAAGGACACCAATATAAATTTTAAATTATTATTTCTTCCCATTTTGAAGTTGAACAAAAAGTATAGTAGCAACACAATGTTTGGATCCAGAAGAACTGAATTTTAGTTCACATATTTTTGTTCTTTATTTAAGAGATATTTTCTAACTTACTTAAGTTTTTAAAATACATTTTTTGGTTTTCTGATAACAATATGTACCTGACCTTACTAAGTCAGTTAGTCTGAGGAATAACTGAAATATTTTTGAAATAATTCTGTATACTAGGAGAAATAATTATTATTAGGTATTATTTTGGGGGCTTGGCAGTTGTAGTAATTAGAGTTTTGGAAGATTAAACTCTTGATTGAGAACACCTGAAGAAATTCATCAAAATAAAATGGATGTCAGAATAAAAAGGTTTTGGCAGAGTGGTACAATTTTCCTATAGTACTGAACTAAATTTCACAATTTTGTCATTTTCATTGTCTACTATTACCCTTCAAAAAAAAAAAAAACAGGAATTTCAGTTCATCTATTGATAATAGGGGCTGGCTGTGCCTAGTCTGTTTGACTTGTCATCCTCTTGTCATGTCTGTTTTTTCCTGCAATATATATCACGCTGATCTGTACTTAGATTCCATATTCATTTCTTTGTTACCTCTTGCACACTACATAGTGACACAGATGTCTCCCATGATGAAGAAAAGGTTTTTTAGCTGCTTTAAGATAATTGAACTTAGGGTTTTGATTATGCTTATACAGAAATAATGCACTAGGGAGAGTATAAAATTAGTTTTGGTTGAATATAAAAGATATTAAAATGTGTAAAGACAATAAATAATTATCCAAGGTAACAGAGACAAAGAGAATAAAAATTTATCGTACTCAAGAGATTTAAATGTACCTTTTTTACGTGTTCCATTTCCCTTAATGCTTACAGAAAATATTTCAATAGATCTCATGCCTACTATTTAGGCATTGCAAAATTGCCTCAAATTGTTTATATCTATACAAAAACTTAATGTACATGTAACCTCTGTATGTGTGTGAACTGTGCCTTAGTAATTCATTTTAATATGGATTTTAGAACATTTAAAATATTTGCATGCATTATTACCCTTATTGAGCAATGTAAGATAATAGTTGTGTTATTGCTCAAGTTGATAAATATCTATATCATGTGATTTTTCTTGAGCTTGATAACCTGAGGCAATTAGTAAACACAATATACTGAGTACTTATTTTGTGCTGAGCATAAAACATATTTGGATTTCTGAGAGAATTTCAAAGAAATTTTCATGACCAGGGGCACTTTACAATTTCAAACTTGCCCATCAACACATAGAATTTTCAAATATTCTAGTTTGACACTAATTGAGGTATAAAATGATATATACCAATAATTGCTTTGATATGCATTTTTAAATGCTAATAATTTTAAGCATTTCTTTATATGTTTATTGACTCCATTTATTATTCTATAAATTGCATATATAATTTATCCATTTTCTACTAGTGTTTATGTATCTCTGTTGTTAATTTTAAAAAGTTATTTGCATATTATAGCTAATAATCCATTTTGCTAATGGATATCTCCAATTATGTCCTCTAACTTTTAAGTTTAAGCAAATTCTATGCAACTCCAATTCCAGAATGTTCTGTTTTCTTTCTACAAAACCTTCAATTTGTTCTAAAATATATGGAGATATATAAGCATACACAAAAAGCCCAAGCAATTCTTAAAAGAAAATACAAGTAAGGTATGCTATAATATACTATAGTAAGTTTGTTAATGTTTGGGATTCACAAGAACATGCTGATGAACCAATTCAAAGAGTAGACAGCCAGAAACAGACCAGGTATCTATACGGCCATTTTATATGCAATAATATGTTACCATAAATCACTGGAGAAAGATGAAGAGTTTAAGTAGGTTGCATCAAGAAACTTAATTCTTACAAAACCAAAAAAAAAAAAAAAAGACTTAATCAAACACGACATACAAGGGTAGAACATAGATTTATTGAATATTTAATTTTAAAAGTTGAACTGTAAATTTAATAAAGAAACTGATGGAAAAGTTTATTGTGTCCTAGAGGCAGAAAAGAAACTTCTTGTGTAAAACTTCTATAATACAAATGACACGGCAAAAATTGTTAAGTCTAATAATATTGAAATTAAGGATTTCTCTTCATAAAGGACATTACTGTCAATTATAATTTAATGTACTACCAATACAGAATGCAAAGTATATTTTAAAAGAATTTTATCAGTTATAACATCATTAAATGTCTAAATCAAAGATTTGCAAGAAGTTGACATAAGGATAAATTTAATGTTTTAGACTTTTTTCATTCCTATTTGATATCTAGATTCATTTCAATCAAAACTCTCAATTTTGGGAGGAAAGTTTGACAACTCTTTTCCAATAAACCCAAGCCCAAGAATATGCAAATGCTCTCTTTTAAAGAACTGTGAAGAATGAGGACTTGTTTCCACAATCATTAAGATTTGTAATAAAGCCAATGTTTGTAAGATAGCTTATGTTGCCATAGGAGTAGCAAAATTAACTAACTGAATTGAGTGGACGTCTTAGAAAGAACCCCTCCCACATATAGAAGCTTTATTTATAAGAGAACTGGAGTGACTCATCATCAATATGTCACTCCCATTGATGTTTACAATAATTTCAACATTGTATGCTGTTTTTTATAGTATACATCAAATTATGAAATCACTTTGTTTGGTAATTGATAGTTGTAGCTAAGCAAGAAACTTGTGACCAATAAAACCTGTGTTTAAACAGGACTGTGTGATTGTTAAATTGCTATATGTATCAGAAAATGTTACTATATAATATGAGGCTTGTTCTTTAAAATAACATGGAAGAGTTAAAGGAAAAATTGAGGTAGAGCTGATGAACTCCTCTGCTGCTTAGTTCTTTATTTGAATAAAAAACAAAGCATTATTGGCCAATCATAATATGGGTCATGTGGGCTAAAAAGAATTACTAATTTCCAGGCTGCTATTTTCTTCCTGGTATCTATTACTGACTAGATTTTCTTTGGAAAATAAACCCTTATGTGATCAGACAAGTTACTCATATATTAGATGGCAAGTTTAACATACTAGGACTACATATTTTATTTCCTTATCAGGCTACCAAATTCTGGAAACCATATGTTTATGTATTAACATACAATTATAGTGTCATTCCCAGTTCTAAGGACATAGAAAAAAGCAGTAAAAACAATACAAAATCATTTATTCCATGGATTAACATTCTATTTTGCCAAATGGAAAACAAGTTAAATAATGTAAAAGTAATGTATCACTGCATAATCAACTATCCTAAAAGTATGTGACTTTAAACATTTATTGGTTCACAGTTTCTCTGGGTCAGGAATTCAGGTGCAGCTACTCAGGCTGCCTCTGGCTCCGGGTCTTTCATAACGCTGCTAGTATGTCATCTGTATGACATATTAGCATATGGAGGCTAATATGTTAGCATCATATTATATTATCTGACTCATTGATGCAGTCAGAAAATCCAAAAATCCTAAAGATCCACTTCCAAGCTCACTCACACAACTATTCACTGTTGGTTGGAGACATCATTTATTTCAATGTGAGCCTGACCATGGGGTCACTCACGAAATAGCAGCTTGCTTCACCCAAAGCAAGGGCCTGTGAGGTGGAAACCACCATTATTTTTGTAACCTACTATCAGAAGGTGCATCCTACTGCTTATGCTATATTCTGTTTATTAGATATGAGTCAATATGTCCTTCCTACATTTAGGAAACAGGAGATTAAATAAGGGCATAGATACCAGGAGTAAGGATCATTGCATCCTTTTAGAGGCTGCTTTCTATAGTAAGTAAATAAACGGTGGTAAGGGCTAAGGAGAAAAAAAAAAAATGACAGGATGTAGATAATACGTTTCAGGGAGACAGATGGAATTTTGGGTAGGATAAGGCTGGACTGAAAAAGTGAAATTTTAGAAAACTCAGGGGTGTTGACACGTGTGAATATGTGAGGCAAGACACTTCCAGATGGAGAAAATGATAAATGAAGAGATCCTTATATGTAACAAGTCTGTAATAAGAAAACAAAAATCAGTTCATGCTGAGAAACTAAAAATTTGCCCTTCTTATCATTACGTTAGGATAACAGACATAAGTAAGACCAGCTCAAAGTTAAAATAAGCATATCTATGAGAATATGCTGCAGCTGTGACGTGTCATAAGGACCCATCTTCTTTAGTGACTACTGATTTCTTAATCACCAAGAAACTTTGTTCCCTAAATATCATAGCATCAGTAACATTGATGTTTGAAAGCATAGGCAAGAATGAAATATGGCATTCTTTCCTGGAGATCTGAGTTATTTTGATGCGGAAGAGCAGCTTCAATTTTCAGTCTATGTGCAGAGATGTAGATAATGGTGTTTGTGGACACAACATTCTACACTTAAATTAACTTTGAGTTTCCATGGAAACAGAATGATGGGTTCACTTTTTCGAACCCAGATCTCATATTGACCCCTTTACCCAAGCCAAGCTTTGGGTTTATCCTATCCAAACACTGTTCCATTTAGATTTCACCTAAATGCCACCTGTCCCAAATGCTATAATAATTTTCTCTTTTCCTTTGTGGAGACATCTCGTGGTTTCTCTGGAATGCAGTCTGTCTCTCATTGAGCTGGATTCATAACCCTGACTTTGCTAGAGTACAGTCTTGTAATTGGTCTTAGGTTAATTGGACTGGAAAAAATAAGGAGCCATGAGTGAATAAGGAGAGACAATAGTAGAGGAAGACACAGAAATATCTTTTGTCTCTTTCAGGGTAATAAAGTATCCCCTAGTCATAGACAGGATACTTTTATATTGCTGGCATTGCCCTTCTCATATGATTTAATCTTATTACAGATAATTGGGCAAATTGATAGAGTGAGTTGTACATATGTGGGATGGATAATGGGATTAAAAAGTAAATGCACAACCTTGGGTACATGGTGGGATTATAATTAATTTAATGTATTTGGCACCTGAGGGCAGATTCTACACTGCCCCTTTTGGGAACCAGGATAATTAACCAAGAAGTATTTGGTGTTTTAAAAGCAACTAATGAAAATAGGAGCAGGATAACCAGGACAGACTTTGTTTTATTCTTCAAAGGATATAACTGAACCCCAGTGATCAAAATTTATGACCAGCAGGCAAAAGAATATAATGCTGAGTATGGATGGGGAAAATATATTACCCTGAACAGTATTTCTGGCATCTTATCTTCACTCTGGTTTCCTGATTGTTGGAGCTAATCTATTTGGCTGTGAGCACATGAGATTTTCCTCCTCTCCTACCAGGACCAAGCAACGGTTTGGAATAAAAGTGTTTGCATTGCCAATTCAGACCTGCTGTCAGGAGCCCTTTATCAAAGTTTCATCCCCCTTTTTTTTGGAGGAGGAGGGATTTCAGGTAAGCAGAGAGAGTTAACAGTCTCCAGGAAGCATACTTTAATCATATGTTCCAATCTAAAATATATCAATAATACAATGTTTTCAAACAATAATTATAATTCCATTGATTTCATTCCCTGTGTAACTCTCAACTGGTTTTGAATTTGTGTAGGAGGAGCAATACTATAGATTGACAATATAAAGCCCCAACAGTCTCCTCTAGCTATTATCTCATTTTCCAGTTTTCCATCATATCCAAACAGCTGGAGAATGTTACCTACATTTGCTATCTTACTTACTCATTTCTCTACCATCATATTTCAATTTGACTTTTATCACCAAAACTCTACTAAACCTTTCTTACCCAAATTCTCAGCATTTGAAAAGTTTGATCATTCTCTCCCGCATGATGCTTTTTTTTTTTTAGCTTCTCTATAACTCATCAACACATCTCAGGTCTCTTATTGATATTTCTTTCTTTCTGCAACCTTTAAAATCTGAGAAACTCAGGTTTAGTGTTAAGTCCTTGTCTTCTTCTGTTTTCCCTAGATTACCTTATCTAGTCTTACAATCTTTATCTTAAATCACACACACACACACACACACACACACTTCCTAAGGTATATCCACTGTCCCTTTAACTCATTTAAATACAAAATCAATTAAGCATTATTTGCACATTTTTCTGAATAATTAAGAAGTGCTTCAGGTTTATGATATTCAAAATTGACTATCTTCACCACCACCCCCCACCCACAACTCCCCATAGTATGAAGATATTCACATTTCATTCATAGTTTTCCATATCACATTAAATGCTATCCAGGTCCATTCAGAATTTCAATTTCAAACCTTCAAGTCATTCTTTGCTTTGTTACCTGCCCTCATGACCCACCATCCCTGTTATACAACTAATCCATGCTCAGATTCTGTAAATTCACTTCAAACTACTATCATGTCTGTCTTGAAAAGACCATAACAAACGCCTGTCAAATCTCTAAAAATTATTGTTTTGCTTCCAACAATCTTATATGCTAGGCTCAAATTTTTCTTACCATGACTATAATATCATCTATTCTCATATCTGATATAGTATAATCATATTTCTATTCTTATAACTCCCCTTTCTACCTTATAATGCATTATATATATATATATGTATATATATATATATATATGTAAGTCTTTTTTTTAAAAAAAAGGAAGTCAACTCATGAAATTTTCTCTTTAAAGTCATCCCATACTTCCCAATATAAGTGGACACTTTTGCTTTAGAATTGGCTTGTAACATTTTCATATCAGGGGCCACCTTTTCTTCCTATCTTCAGTTTCACCCGTTACTCAATCTGTGCCCTATGCTCCAGCAACTGAACTCCTCACCAGTGCCGTGAATGAGTTACATCTTTTTTTAACACTTCTTGGAAACTCTGCCCTCCTTTCTCAATGGGAAAAACAGAAACCAAGTCCTTCAAGATCAGCTCACACACTAACTCTTCTGTAAGGCCTTCTCCTCCCAAATTGCTCTTTCATGACCTCTTTTGTTTATACCTTTTATAACACGTATCGTTTAAAAGTAAATGAATATGTATCTATCTTTACTATTAGTTTGGACCCCTGGAGTTCTGAGACTTAGTAAACTATCTCCAGTTCCTAGCACAGCATCTGATTAAAGGTGAATATTTTAGAAATGATCATGGAATTGCATTGAACAAATCACACTGATTATCAACTTATAAGAGATGGATAAAGTTGAGTAATTTAGCCTGAAGATTTTGTACTCAATACCATTGTCCACATTTTTCTCTGTTTACCTTTTTTTTCCCCTTGAGATGGAGCTTTGCTCTTGTCACCCAGGCTGGAGTGCAATGGCACAATCTCTCACCACAACCTGCATCTCCCGGGTTCAAGCACTTCTCCTACCTCAGCCTCCAGAGTAGCTGAGATTATAGGCATGTGCCACCTTTTTAGTGGAGAAGGGGTTTCTCCGTGTTGGTCAGGTTGGTCTTGAACTCCCGACTTCAGGTAATCCACCCGCCTCAGTCTCCCAAAGTGCTTGGATTACAGGCGTGAGTCACCGTGCCCAGCCCTCTTTTTACTTTTGAGAATTCATGCTTCAAAATAATACCGTTTTAAATGAGTAACAAAAATATCTTTTCCACAGGTTATACAACTATGAAATAATTTTCATATCAAATTCGTATCAATTTATGAATATATTAAACAATGTAGTTGCAATTATTATAAAGAAAATTTGAAATAGTGCTATTTATTTTATTTAAAGGCAAAATATTTGAATTAGTCTACCAAGTACCATGATGAACATTACTAGTCAAGTTGTACATAAATAAGGCATGGATTTTCTAAAATTCATGAAGTAAGCACATGCTATTGTTATTATTAAGACTATTATTATTAGTCCCAATAGAATTTCTTTTTTTTTTTTTTTTTTTTTTTTTTTTGAGACAGAGTCTCGCTGTGTCACCCAGGCTGGAGTGCAGTGGCGCGATCTCGGCTCACTGCAAGCTCCGCCTCCCGGGTTTACGCCATTCTCCTGCCTCAGCCTCCGAGTAGCTGGGACTACAGGCGCCCGCCACTGCGACCGGCTAGTTTTTTGTATTTTTTTTTCAGTAGAGACGGGGTTTCACGGTGTTAGCCAGGATGGTCTCGATCTCCTGACCTCGTGATCCACCCGCCTCGGCCTCCCAAAGTGCTGGGATTACAGGCTTGAGCCACCGCGCCCGGCTCCAATAGAATTTCTAACTATGTCACTGAGCATGAAGCACCATATAGTTGAATAAGCAAGCCTAACACACTTACCTTCCACTAACCACAAATGTTTCTTCCCTAGTGTGTACTGCCCACACAGAAACTGTATCTCTCTAACTTACTACCTAAATAAACTGTCTTTGCTTTCAAAATAGTGAGGAAAATCTTTGTAACACATGGGCTGGTTAGTATTTATAGGTTGCATCATGACTATGATAATGAAATGAAACAAGATAAGAAAAAAATTATACATGTACACTTTTAAAAGTTTATTTCTATTATTTCAGAAATAATGGAAATAAGATATTTTAGGGTGAGCCAAAAGAAAAGAGAAAATCTCTACAGTTAGAAAGGCAAGATTTTCCCATGTATTAAACGGCCTGCAGGTTGTACTACAATATGTCACTTACCTCACTGCTTAGGCAGTGCCTTACTGCTTAATCACGTAATGGTCTCAGTATGTGGGACACATAGTATATTGCCAGTCTCAGACACTTCGAATATACTCTCTCCCTCCCATTTTCTTCATTTTTAGGCAGTCTCACTTATCTTAATATGCTTTCCTTAACCACAAAACATATACACAATTCCTTCAAGTTATTCTTCATAAGGCTTGATAAAAAAAAATGATTTGTGAAGGAGATTTTGAAAATATTTTATGACACTTTTGCTGAATACTGCAGGGAAAAAAAGGCAGAAAACTCTCCTCTCACAAGAATTTCATTCAGCCCCCTTTAAAACTTGATCCATAATTTGATCGAATGCTCTTGGGCACTATTAAATAGTAATAATGAACTTCACCTAAAGCCCTTAGTAATTTTGTTCCACATTTCCTTCTCTAATTATCCACTATTCCCTATTTATTATTACTTCATTCCCTGCCTTGAGGCCGTCTAAAAATACTAAGAATGATAAATTAAACAATACATTTGGCACCAAGTTAACCTGTGGGGAGGGTTATAATTTAATGGGTTGTCTTCTGAATTAATTATTTCTGAATTATTTAATTGCAGTTTCTAAACAAATTTCTTAGAAAATGTGACATTAGTACTTGCAGTATATTTTTAATAGAAATTATTATGACAAAAATCACAGGACTGTCATATCTATCTAAGCTACATTTTATATATTTTTTTAATAAATCTGTAGAAATTTACTGGATATATTTGTAATTTTACAAACAAACATTATCTCCCATAGAAGTTTAATGATATTTTCTTTAGTATCTCATTAAATCATTGGCATTTTGAAGCCAATGCCTTTTTCCCCCTAAGTAACAATAGTCATTGACTTTTATATTAAAGACTTATGAGTCCCATTCTATATATAGTTTTTAGATTAAGTGCTACTTTAGAAGAACATGATGATACATTTTACATTACTTACTTACCCCCACCAGTCTCATTAAAGTTCTATGATAACCAATTTCTTTTACTCTGAGCTAGAAATTTCATTATCTTATGTAGGAAAATTGTCACTTAAAAGAATCCACATTGCAAAATGTTAACCAAGCTATTATGGTGTGAAATTTAACCCACAACACACAGGACTTCTTAGTTTTCCTCTTGGAGAGGCAGAAGCTTGTGGAAGTTTCTCACAACGTCGACAAACAAGAACTGCTCAACCATTTATCAGCAGCAGCAGGTCCAGAAAAAGTGGAACAACTCATCTGGTCTTAACCCCTGGAATTTTCCAAAATTAATTACCTAGTACATCCAGCCCACAAAAGCCTTCTCAAATTTCATGTGTGAATGGCTGCAGTGCTGATCCAAAGCTCTTTACAACCTCCTTTAATACTTTGAACTTCTGGACAGCTGCTTTTTAATGCCTTAAAAAGCTCAGTGGTAGAAAGAAAGTTTTCACTGAATGTTAGGATAGTATTCAACTGTAAAGTCTTAAATTTTCAAAAATGTATCTAGTCCTTTAATATTTAATGTTCTTTTCTTTTTCATATTGTTTAATCTTAATTCATTATGTGCTGCTAATCATGGACTCGATTTATCCTTACACCTAGAATATCAGAGTTTCTGTATGTCTCAAAAATACGGATATGTAACTGTCTCAGAAAAAAAAAATAAGAAGGCAAATGCATTTCAAAAGGAAAGTGGGATTTTAATACAGAACAGATAGAAAATGCACATTGTTACACAAACTTTGGAATACCATTTGAAATTTTCTGTTAAATGTAAACATCCATGTACATAAATGATGTAGCAATTTCATAAATGGGAACACAAGTACACAAATAGAACTGGATGAGAATATTCATAGAAGCATTTTATATAAAATGTCCAAACTGACAACAAAGATCAACAGTAAGTTGAAAAAATATAAATTGTTCTATGTGATAATAAAAATAAAATAAAGGAAGTTTCATGCAAAAATATGACTGATTGGGTGTGGTGGCTCATGCCTGTAATCCCAGCAATTTCAGAGGCCAAGGTGGAAAGATAGTTTAAGGCCAGGAGTTTGAGACCACCTTGGGCAATGCAGCAAGACCTTTGTGTCTACAATAACTTCTATTTAAAAATTAGCCATGTATGGTGGTGCATGCCTGTAGTCTTAGCTATTCAGGGGGCTGAGGCAGGAGGGTTGTTTGAACCTAGGAGGTCAGAGCTGCAGTTGATCATGCCACTTCACTCCAGCCTAGTTGACAGAGGGAGACTCTGTCTCAAAACAAAAACCAACAAACAACAACAAAAAGCAAAGAATGCAAATGCAGACCTTGCCTTAAAAAGTATATAATGTGTGTGTGTGTGTGTGTGTGTGTGTGTGTGGCCAAATTTTACAAAAGTAATATTGATTGAAATAAGTCAAACACAAGAGTATATTAATTAATTTATATAATATTACTTTATAGACTAGCAATGAGCAAATCAATCTGTAGTATGAAAGTCAGGACAGTAATTACTTTACAGAGGAAGAAAGGAGGGGAGATTTGATATGGGAACAAGGTTGGGTGTTTGGCAATGTTACTTGGCCAAGGTGGTGGTTACACAAATGTGTTTTCTCTGATCACTCAAACTGTACACTTATGATTTGTTCATTCTTCTATACTATACATTGATACTTCTTGGTAAAGAAAAATTTAAATTGGCGTATTGTAAGTTAGGTACTCAAAATATTATTTATTTTGTACATTTATTTTTCTTGACCATTATCAGCACCTTTGCTCCCTCGATGATCTTATAGACTTCAATTTTATTCATCCCTTTCCTTCATTTCTTAAATACAAATGGTGATGAATTATTCAATTTTTATTTTTGAAATATTTTTTACAATTTACCTGAATATAATCTAATTGTTTCTTCATTCCTATTGCCAGTCGCCTGTCTTAGTCTATTTTGTGTCACTATAAAGGAATATCTGAGGTTGGGTAATTGATAAAGAATAGAAGGTTTTGTTGGCTCACGGTGGTGCCGACTGCAAAAAGTATGGCATCGGCACCTCCATCTGATGCAGACCTCATTCTGTTTTCACTCATGGCAGAAAGCAAAGGGGAGCCGGTGTTTGTAGAGATCATATGGTTAGAGAAGAAGCAAAAGTCAGGCTATTTTTAACAACCAACACTTGAGTCAACTAATAGAGTGAGAATCCTCATTTCCTGTTCCACGAGAGCTTTAATATATTCATAAAGAATCTACTCCCATGACCCAAATACCTTTAATTAGTCCCCATCTTCAACACTGAGGAACAAATTTCGACACACTAATTGGTAGGGACAAACAAACCCTATTGAAACCATAGTATACCCTAATGGAGGCTCTCCCCACTTCAAGATTAAACAACCGTACTGCTACAGGTTAGTTTGACTGATATACATTTCTTTTATCTGTCTTGGATACTTTTCCTGAGCCACCACCCTTTGCATTTGACACCTATGATCAAGTACTTACTTCAGTGACTTTGATCACCTACGAGAAAATGCTTAAAACATTTTGCCTTGCTTTGGAGGCCCTCCATTATCTAATCTTTACAATTTTATTGTTATGTTTACACTTTATATGTTTTCCATATAAAGTGACTTCTAGAAAGACTTTTACTCTCTATATTTTATGAAAAATATATTCTAATGGCAGTTTTTTCCTACTCAAGGTGTTCTTTCATTGTTTCTTTCTATATTAACCCACACGTCTAAAGTTCTGTTTGATTACACTAGATCTAATAATCTCTTTTTTGGTAATACTTACATAATTCTTAAGAATGCAGAGTATACGTTGGGCACAATAGCTCATGCCTGTAATCTCAGCAATTTTGGAGACCAAGGCATGATGATCACTTGAGGCCAGGGGTTTGAGACCAGCCTGGGCAACACAGTGTGACCCCATCTCTACAAATGAAAAAAAAAAAAAAAAATTGTCAAGTGTGGTTGTGTGTCCCTTTGGTCCTAGCTACTCAGGAGGCTGGCTAGAGGATCTCCTGAGCCCAGAAATTCAAGGCTTGAGTGAAATGTGATTATGTAACTGCTCTCCAACCTAAGTGACGGAGTGAGACTCTGTCTCAAAAAAAAAAAAAAAAAATGCAGAGTTTAATGACTAATTTTACTATTCTCATTTACTTATTTATAAAGATGATGCTAATATTATATACCATAATCTTTGCATAATAATAAACATGTAGAGACATATAGAAAAGTTATATGTCCTTTTTTTCCAGAATTTCATAGTTTTATATATAACTTAGTTTTATATAACATAGTTTTATATATAAGATAAAGATAAGAAAACACGTAACTAGAGTGTGCTGGAATATTAAACTTCACAATATTTTTGAATACTATATGAGCAAAGAAATGAGAGCAATATAAGATTTCTTGTAAAGAATGTAGAGAGCTTCATGTAGGCTATAAACCGAGTTTAATAAGCAGCAACAAGAAGTTTTCCATTTGTTTGGGTGAGGGACAAACATAGAAGTGACTGGGTTTAGTTCGTGGTGATTATTTTCACACGTATTTGGTAAGACTTTTGACAATCATAACTTTATCTCATAATATTTGTACATCTCACAAAGTGGTTGAGGACATTTTAAACCATAATATATATAATCAGCATGTGTGCGTGTATGTGTGTAATATATATAAGATTACAAAGATATAAAATACAATTAAATGATATGTTGTATATTAAACACATAACACATTATCGAACACATAGCAAGTCCGCCAAAAAATTATTGTCATTAATGTTTTTATGGTTGATTTGGTGAAGATAATTATTCTATTTTCTATTTATATTGGTATGAAACTTTAGGATACAGTACAAACATAGAGAGCAAGATTAGAGGTTCAAAGCTTTTCATTCATTCTTAACTATTATCATTCGACTACACTTAAATGTTTTCTTTAAAAACTAAAGCAAGAATTTGCTAACTCGCAAAACTTAGAACCATTAGTGGGAGCCTGGTGGGTATCAGTGGATGATGTCTTAGTCCTTTTTCTGTTGTTATAAATCAATGCCTGAGACCAGGAAATTATAAAGAAAATATATTTATTTCTTAGAGTTCTGGGAGCTAGGAAGTTTAAGGTCAAAGGGCTATACCTGTTGAAGTCCTTCTTGCTGGGGGCTATCTCTGTAAAGTCCTGAGGTAGCACAGGCATCACGTGACAAGGGGGCTAACAAAAGATGGCCAAACTGTTTTTTTTTTTTTAACAAACTGATTCTCTTCAATAATCCACTCACTCAATAACCCATTAAACTGTCAATCTAGGAATGGAATATCTATTCATGAGGGCAGAATCCTCAGCACCTGATCACCTCTTAAAGGTGCCACGTCTCAACGCTGCAGCATTGTGAACAAGGTCTATAACACATGGACTTTTAGGGGACACATAACCACAGAAAACGATTAATGATAACAGGAATAGGAAGCGTATGCTTATAAAATATATGTATCCGTGGTAACTATTATAAACCCCCAGACTCAATGAATTATTTTTGAAGGATTTTCTAGGAAAACGGGGTTTAACCTGCCCTAAAAATGTAGGCAAAAATTTAATGATAGGGAGAAAACAAAGAGATAAATATTCTAGTTTTATCTAAAAGATTTACATTCCTCTGGGAGGAGGAATCAAGATTCATAAATAAGTTGCTATTTTCTTTTATATCTTACAAAACATAAATTTTATCCCATATGGAAATAGTAACGTCCTATATTTTAAACATAAAAATTTGTTATTTTATTTATTAGATTTGCTACTGTACTGAGTATATTTTAAATATGCATACGATATTTTATAATACACATATTAGAATAATATATTGTATTTTTTATTGAAAAAAATCACTTGCAATAGATCTTAACTAAGAAATATATATATCTGCATGTATTGTAGTTTCTTAAAAAGACAATGGAATATGCAATTCTAAGAGAAATTTGTGATGGAAAAGTACAAACAGTAAAAAATAAATAACTAAAATTTGTTTAAAGATCTGTTTTAACTGAATCCTTTTTTTTACTCCAAATATAACAAACTAATGCAATTTCTATGCATAACTAGACTTTTAAATTAAGTAAATGTATATAAATATCCTACAGGTTATAGAAATTTCCAATGTCCATACCATTTTTTATAGATAATTTAAATTGGTTTTAACTAACAAAGTAAGAAAACAGCAGTGTGGCATTTGCAGATAACAATGCCTGAGTTGTCATGTTAATTTTGAAAAGATATTCATAATTGTGTTACATTAATTGTGTTTGAAATAACAACCATAGGATTATAGGTCTCTATGTATTTATTGTATAATTATCCAAAATTCTTTTAAGTCACAGCCACCTAGCATGTAAATGATGCCCTAAAATTTGAATATATAGAAACAATTCACATTCCTATTACTTTGTTTACTTGAAACAGCATCAAATGTGCATGCATAATAAAAGTTGCTACATTTTCCCCAAAGTTAACAGTCAATTAACTATATGAAGACAGGTTTTTTTTTTTTTTTTTGCAGTTGTTTTGATATGTTATTTTGCATTACATTTACCAAGAATACAAACACTATAAATATGTTTTAACTAATATCACTAAGTATTAATATATATTTGGTATCTATAGTGTATCCTATTAGTCCCAATTCAACAGAAAAAATATTTAATTTATAAATAGAATGTCCTGTTATTAAAATAGAGAAATAGTTAAACATAACATTCTTACACAATTAGTTCATTATATGAAAATTTGTTTTTTAACAAACATTGGTATTTTATTTTCATTTCAAGATTATGACATAAAGCTTGATGTATTTTCTTTTTCAATGTGTACATTTTGTTTTCATTATCATTCATGAGAGGCTGGCATAAGCATGCAAATGGAATGAATTACATTAACAAATTGATTTTTTCTTAGTAAGGCATTATATTTTTTAAATGGGAAATTTAAAGCCACAAGTAATTTTGTTGTATTGACCTATATTTTTATAACTAAATATCTTGAATATGTAAATAATTCTATAGTCATCCATATTTCATGTGAATTTATTTTAAATATAAAAATGGAAATATATTTCCTGCCTGCCTACTATCTATATATAGAAATGGAAACTCATATGAGAAATATACATAAATATTTATGTTCCATGTGGGTATAATATATAGATAGATGAACATTAATTATAACTATATTCACATTCTGTTAAATTTTATGTGTTTGTATGTGTATATGTAGAATATGTCACACATTTTGATACTAAGCATACTAGGACTTACTTGAATCTAAGTTTTGGCATTTATTAGCCTGCTAAACTAAGAAATACATTGTAAACTCTTTTATCCTCAGTTGATTGATCTGAAAAATGAAGCTCCTGTTGTTGTGAGGATAAATAAAATGAAATACATCAAGTGCTATGCATAAAGTTGAATATATAATTATTGCTCAATAAATCGTGTAGTGATACATACGCAAAATGCGAACATTTTTATCAAAATGCAACACCGAGTGTTTCCAATTACATTTCCCAAATGTTTAGTATCTAAATACTATACAAGAAATACAAATAATAAACCATTAACTTAAAATAGTAAACATATATATAAATTTTAAATCTGTCATGTATACATATACACATATATGTGTATGTACACATATGTAAAAATATGTATATGTATACACATATGTGTATGTGTATATACATATATATACACAAGAGGGCTTCAACAAGTTCATGGAAATGAAATTAAAAGATGAACATTAAAAACATAAGCTTAACTTCTGAACATAATTTTCATAAAGGTCAAAACACTTGTAAGCAATGATACCAGCCATTTAGCCCATCCTTAAAGAACTGAGAGTCCTAAAAATTTAGCCATCTCAATGTAATCTTTTAAAAATTATTAACTGAAAAAAATTGGTGCCCTCAAATTTTTTTTTAAGATTAGGAAACAAAACATACTTAAAAGGAGCCAAATATGACTAAACATATATGCCTATGATTTCTCATCAAAATTTTCACTAAATTGATCTTGTTTGATAACAGGAATGAGTAGGAGCATTGTCATGGTGGAGAAGATCTCTCTGGTGAAACTTACCTGGACACTTTTCTGCTAAAGCTTGGCTAATTTTCTCAAAACACTCTCATAATAAGCAGATGTTATTTCTTTAACACTCAAGAAAGTCGACAAGCAAAATGTCCTGAGCATCCCTAAATACTGTGGCCATGATTTTTCCTCTTGGCTGGTCTGCTTTTGGTTTCAAGGAACCAATTCACCTTTTGGTAGCCATTGCTTTGATTGTGCTTAGTCTTCTGAATTGTACTGGTAAAGTCATGTTTCATCTGCTGTTACAATAATTTGAAAAAAAGCTTTAGAATCTTGATTCCACTGGTTTAAAATTTTCATTGAAAGTTCTGCTTTTATTTTCACTTGATCTGGGCACAGGAATTTTGGCATCTGTCCAGTGGAAAGTTTTCTCAACCTTAATTTTTCAGTCATAATTCTGTACATTCAATGAATTCAGATATCTATGGCATTGGTGTTTGTTTGTGTTGTTAATTGTTTGTCTTCTTCAATTAGGAACCAAGCAAGATAAATCTTTTCTTCACAATTGATATGGATGGTCTGTCTCTGCAGGCTTTATCTTCAACAATGTCTCATCATTTCTTAAAATGAGTTATCAATTTGTAAACTGATTATTTCCTTGGAGCAATGTCCTTTTAAACCTGAAATGCATCAATAATTTCATAATTCTTTCACCTTCTTCAATTTAAGTAGAATTTATGTTCCTCTGATAATGGCTTTTTTCAAACTGATGTTTTATCTTTCTTAGTGCCTCAAACTACATCCTGTTTAGACTTATTATAAAGAAAATTATTGTAGGTTTATTTTAAGGCAAAACATTAGAAATCTATGTATTTTTTTTCTTCATAATATACATTTTCCATAGACTTTTTAATTACCTGGAGAGTGTGTGTGTGTGTGTGTGTGTGTGTGTGTGTGTGTGTGTGTCTGTGTCTCTGTGTGTGTGTGCTTAGTCTTGGTCTGTCTGTACTGCTATAATAAAATAACTGGGACTGGGTAGTTTATTAAAAACAGAAATGTATTCCTCACAGTTCTGGAGGATTAGAAGTCCAAGATCAAGGTGCCAGCAAGTTTCATTGTCTAGTGAGGACTGCTCTCTGTTTCCAAGATGGCATCTTGCTGCTTCCTCCAGAAGGGAGTAATGCTATGTCTTCATGGTGGAAGGCAGAACGACAAGAGTAATAAACTTCCTCTGCCAAGCCCTTTATAAAGGAATCCAATCCCATTTATGAGAGCTCCACCCTCATAGTTTAACTACCTTTTTAAGACCTCATCTCTTAATACTGCTACGTTGGCAATTAAGTTTCAACAACATGAATTTTAAAGGCGCTATAAACGTCTAAACCAAGCACACATATATATGTACATATATCTGTCTATATATGTACATATATGAATAATCAAACAAAATTTTTCAGTGATTATTTTTGTAACAGATTTGATAAGTAAAATGATAAAATAAAGATTAATTTTATGAATGCATCATATGTGCTAATTATCAGGCTCAAAAATTAGAGATTAAATCTTTCTTGGGAAAGTTGTCTAATGTAGATTGTACTTCTTTATATTACGCAGCAATTTCAACTTCTTTTGCATTGCAGTACATCAGAGAATTGTTATTTACCTTTATTAGATGAGTATTGCTTCTTAGAGCTTATCAAACATGATTAATTTTGAAAATCACAAGTAGACTGATTTTGTAATGAGCCATGGTAATTTATGTCTATCTGTGATTTCACTCCCGGTGACATTGTCATATTCTTGACCTTTAGAACATCAGTGCAAATTATTTTTGTGTGAATAAAAAAATGTAGAGAAAAACAAGGAAAATGTACAAATGATGATCTAAGTTACTTTATATCTCAACTATTTATACATTTTCCATCTGTGTTACTATCATCACTTATTTCCAATCCACATGATATAATTATAGGCAAGAAATTGTATTGATGAGGTAAATTCAGTTAGTAAGATTCATATCTGAAATTTAAAGTCAATTTTCTCTCCATTACACCATTTTCAAGAAGTTGCAGTCTAATAAGAAAATAGTAGTATGTAAATATGCAAAATGCAAGAATTAATATGAAACATTTCTTAAGTGGAGTGCCATAAGGGTTGAGAAAAGGGAGAAATTGCATGTGGAGTAAAAGAGGAACAAACATTATTGAGTTGTCATTTTAATAATCAACCTGAAAGATTCTAAATAGGTGTTATTTTTATTCTCTATAGAAAATACTTCAAAAAATTTTAAACCAGTTTTTTTTAAACACTCTTATAGACCAATTCCAACTCTAACTTAAGGCAAATATTGGTTTCATCCTTACGTTTTCAGCTACATGAAAAATCTCATTTCAGTTAACATACTTTTTATGACACACAAAAGCCAGGGTTATTGTGGATTCACTATGATATGCAGATAAGCTTACATTTTTAAAAGTATCTAAAGTTCTATGGTGAAAAAAATCACAACATAAAAATCTCACAGCAATATTTAATAGTTTGGTGTAATTCTATGCTTTATAAAAACTGGAACCTAGTTATCATTTGATAAATTTGTTTGGAAGGTTTTCAATGTATTTTAAAGACACATTTTTTTCACATGATTTTTGTACTTCTACTTAAATACTATAGTTTGAAAACTTTTAAACTTATCTACATATATATTTAAAACACATTTCTTCCACATGATTTTAGTTCTTATATATAAATATTATGTTGAATGTATTCACTCCTCTATTGGTGAGTATAAAGTTGTTGACAGTGTTTTTTTTTTTTTTTATATTTTAAACTAGTTAGCATTCATTCTTAATATATGCATTTAGGATCAAATAATTCAAAGCTATTTTGCCAAACATTGTAGATCTATAAAATGTATAATTTGCATTTTCATGCATTTTTAAAAATTTGTATTTTTCATACTGTTTTGAAATGTGTATTATTTGTTTAATAATACATCTTGGAAATATTTTCACATTAAATATGAGTCATCCCTTCAGTCCGAGTCAGCATATAGTCCCTTCTGAGTATACGCTGGTCTCAGGTAAACCTCTTTCTGATATATTATCAAATTGTTTCACTTTTAGCCGGGCGCGGTGGCTCACGCCTGTAATCCCAGCACTTTGGGAGGCCAAGGCAGGCGAATCACGAGGTCAGGAGATCGAGTCCATTCTGGCTAACACGGTGAAACCCCGTCTCTACTAAAAATACAGAAAAAAATTAGCTGGGCATGGTGGCGGGCGCCTGTAGTCCCAGCTACTCGGGAGGCTGAGGCAGGAGAATGGCGTGAACCTGGGAGGCGGAGCTTGCAGTGAGCCGAAATCGCGCCACTACACTGCAACCTGGGCAACAGAGCGAGACTGTCTCCAAATATACATATATATACGTATATATACATATATACACACACACATATATATACATATATATACACACATATATATATTCTTTCACTTTTTAAATCCATTTTACTTTCTCACACTTTATTGTTTCTAGCCTTAATTACCCCTCCCTATACTTAAAACAAAAGAAACTTTTTACAAAACAATTAAGACACAGATCTTATGGTCAGAACCTTCTCCAGAATTTAATAGTTTCTTTCTTCAGTTTGTAATAATCCCTTTGAATAGAGTCTCTCCTTACTAAGTCCAGAGCTGTGTTTTATTTGACACCAAGTTGGAATGAGATCAATAGTCAGGACTAGCAAAATATTCATATAGAGAGAGCCATCAATATTTTATGTAACATTTTTTTTGTTTACTTTTATTTGAAGAGCTTACACAGAGAAGATATTTACAAGGCAAATATGTGAAACAAGTAAAAATGTATCTTAGAAATAAAATAATACAGAAAGTAGTTTATTAGAATAAAACATTTCAAAATAAAAGCATAAACTCTTTACATTAAAAATACTGACATTATTACTTCATGAGAGGTACATACATGTAATCCTTACACATGTCTAGTCCTATGTGTACATTTCAATTCTGTAAGAGCTCAGGGAATATTAGAGTATACAATTTTTTATATACTAGATATTTCACATAGGTTAATCAATCTGCAAAAGTAAATTGGAAATGTACTTACATAAAGAGGAAGTAAAGACTCAGGCATATCATCAAAGATGCTTGCTAAAGTGGAGTAGCAAATGCAATGAGTCTATAAGATTATAATTAAAAAATTAAGCCATATATGGGATCTAAAATTTATAAGATATAGTTTTGCTTTGGTAAAATTTTCTATACTGTAAAATAAAACCGTGATATTATTTTCAATTTTTTCTGGTGGTTATTTCCATTTTAAAACTAAGGTTTGCCACTCCTATCCTAAAATTAAGGGTGGTAAAAATCCCAAAGATATGTAGTTCATTTGATTGCTTTGTTAACAATCGTCTGTTCATTCTATATTTTCACAAGTCTGTTATTCATCACTGTATATCCTCTATAGAAATGTGTTACATTGTCAAGAGACTTGGGCTATTTTAGTGCATTTCTGATTTAGGAGAAGAGAATGATTATGATTAGTTTCTACAAATGGTAATATTTGCATTCATATT
Source organism: Theropithecus gelada (assembly GCF_003255815.1). NCBI lineage: Eukaryota > Metazoa > Chordata > Mammalia > Primates > Cercopithecidae > Theropithecus > Theropithecus gelada. The sequence goes on along the minus strand of NC_037685.1, from coordinate 86,014,508 downwards.
ATTCAATTGTTCTCGGTTCAACTAAGTAATCAGCATAGTATATTGTTTCAGCAGCCAGAGGTTCTAAATTAATTACAGCATTGTAATTCAACAGATTACAACTTTAAAGGAAGAAGGTGGGAAGCACTGGACGATATTAAGGTAGTGACAGAGCAGTAGATAAGTCTCAGATAAAAGAACATGCATTCCATACTACATTAACTTTCTTATTGTGTGTTCTATGTAAAATATTTACATTGAGGAACTGCAAGTAACTGTGGCTCAATAAAGTTACATTAAAGTTTGCAGTATGATTTACAGAGAGTTGAATTATACTCTACTCCATAAATTACTCTATGACTGACAATTTTTTCTTTACCAACAAAATATGTGATTTCTGTTATGTACCATTTTAGATCTGAGTTTTAGTTCTATAGTTATCAACATTTTAAAATAATCTTATATCCACACATGTGTTATAATTATTCAGCTGCAAATGCTAAAAATATTATAGCTACTTAGTATAAATGCTTTTGTGAAAATACGTGAAACTAATTCTCCTTGAGTAAAGTGTAAATGAAGGTGAAGAACATGTAATGCAAATTTTTACACTCAAATTTATTACTAAATTATTTCTCAGCAAATCCTCACCATCCCATCAGTTGCTTAAGACTGGTTATTAAATCCTATATGCAAAATCCATTTCTCCCATTACTTCTTCTTCACTGTTTTGTTGTTTCCATGCTAACAGACCATAATTTTATTTCTCAAAGAATAAGAATCTCTTTCTAGGGAGGATTCTTCACTCCAGCAAGTCTCATCCTAAAACTAATAATCAATGAAGTGCGTTCAAGTAAAAATCTCTAAAGAGTTCTGATAAAGCAGTACATTTTACAGCTTGCCTGTCTTGAGAGAAGCTTTACAAATGAAGCCAATTGCTTTCTCCACTGGGAGTTCTAAACAGTAGAGATCAAGGGAGAGGGTAATATTTACCATTTCCCAAATTAAAGACTACATGGTAACTTCAGTGTCAGAGAGCTTTAGTTATTTTTTTCCTGCTTTGTAGTTTGGATAGTTTAATCCAGGTTTCCCTGCAGCTGACAACTTGGAGTGAAAAACCAAGCAGAATGACAGCATTTACTGAAGCAGATAATGTAGCTCAAAAATGCAGGAATTATTTTCTGGAATACTAGACAAGGTTTTGCATCCCTTTATCCGCACGGCTGGGTGAAAATGCTAATATCCCTCTAATGCAGAGAATATCAGCAATGATACAGTTTTCCCAACATTTGATTGAAACAGAAAAGATCTAAAAATATCTTGACATAAAATGTGCAATATAAGTTAAGCATGTATTATTTATACTGAATTTACAGTATATACAAAAAAATCAATGTATTTTGAATGCAATATCCAGAAATCATACATTCTAGGAGCAGACATCTAGTTTGTATATTACATATAATTTATTGACTATTTTCCTGTATTTCTATGACTTTTAATTATTATCTTTCACTGATAATATTGTAGACAGTTTAGGAAAGTGAAAAAAGAAAATCAGTATGGCATTTATCGAATTACAAAAACAAATTTTTTAAAGCTTACAAGTGTGATTGAGTATTGTAAATTTTCACGTTTAAAGATGGAAGTGCTAAGAAACCTGATAGCAGCCTCTATTAAAAAAAGAAAATTTCTGTAGCGGAGAGAAATTGCAAGAAGGTACTTCACTTGGAATTTCTTTTTTCTCTTTTTCAATTTCATTCCTGTATTTTTTTCAGTATGTAGTGTTACTAGTTTACAAAATTTTCCTTGAGCCTCTTATGATCCCTTGAGGGTATTCATCTCTTATTGAATCTTCAGGGCCTATTATAATGTAGTTACTTCTGGGTGTGCAATTTATTCATTCATTTATATGCATTCACTCATTCGTGTATCCATCAGGTTAAGGGTTAAGGGTTGATTATTTGTTATGCGTTATGCTGCTTATTAGACCTTGAGAATGTAAATATAGATAAAACTCTGCAACAACCCTAGAAGAGCTCATTGTGAAATAATTTCTACTAATCAAAGTTCTTATTGATTTACTTTTGGAACAGGCAATAAAGGTTTCAACAAGACTTACTGTATTAGCTTTGCTGTAGTAAGAAATCTCACTCACAATCAAAGTTTATTCCTTCTTCATAATAAAGCTAGTATGGTGGGTTTTTTGTTTTTTTTCAATGTTCTCATTTATTTTATTTTTTTTTTTAGTTTGCTCCTCCTCTATGGTGTTTTTTGTTGTTGTTTGTTTTATTTTTTTTTTAATTTTCTCATACAAGTTGCAGACTGAAGGAGACGCCCCTATTTGAAACATGACATTCATGTGATGGATGGTAAATTTTAAGAGAACTGGCATAAGTTACCTCCTCTCCTGTTTTATTGGCCAGAGAAAATCACATTACAAAGCCTGACAATAGGGTCAGGATAAAGTCTCTGAGTTATGTTAGAATAAGCAGTAAGTAGATACGGACAAGTCTCTCCAGCAAAGGGAGTAAAGGACAGGTAGTAATCATATAATCTTGATCTTGTAGACACGTGATTTATTGGGGCATAATTTTGATATTTACAATAATATTTCTAGTTAGGCAAGGATCATCAATTATTTTAAGTATTTTAATCCACCACACTTTATTCCTTGGGTACATTTTAACCAAATCCCTAAAACCAAATTCTCATTATTTGTAGCGTTGACTTCCAAATATCAGAAAGTTATAATACTAGATAATAGTTTGTATTATGGAAAAGAGGTTAAAATTAGCAGAGAATAATTTTTTACATTTTTTCCTAGAAAACAAGCCCTATACTACTATGTAAAATTCTGTCTATATTAAAAGGATCATTACATATGCTAACATATTTGTAGCATGCTGTTATATAAAATAATGGTAGGAAAGATGCCTAACTCTTTAAAAAGCAAAATTTTTACTATTTATATATACTTCCAAATATGAATGGTTTTATTCAGTGAAAATTAAAGTTTCTGTCTTAGTAAGCTTATCTTCTATATTCCTTTCAGCTAGTTAGAAGCCTAAGGAAGAGAAAAATCCTGTGAACAGAATGTTATAGGTGAAATACAGCTGCAGGGTTGAAATTTCATTATGATTCTATTCTATTTCCATCGCCCCACAGGAACACATATGCTTAATTCATCAGAGCCCCCTTATTATCTCTGCAACACCTCCAACATCCACATGCAACACAAAACCATTAGTATGACCAGTTACAACATTTACAAAGTGAATCCAGCTTTGAAACAGAACAGTGCTGACAGCATGCCCCATATGCTTTTAAAACATATACAGAAAAAGTGCACAGCATGATGTTTCTCAAAGGAATAACAATAGTCTCTTTATATACCTAAAGTAAGAAACCTATGTTCATGCTGATATGGTTAGGTGGATTCAATTCCCATTCATAAAGCGATATGTTGACTTAAAGATGAAATATATAACGAATTCCTCATTTGGAAGAAGTCATCTCCACTGCCAGAAATTGCAAAATACTATACCTCATGTAGGAAGAATCTAGTCACTCAAAATCTATTCCAAATTAGCTTAGAGAAAAGTTCAACATAGAGAAAAGGTTATGCTTGCTGGTATGCTCATTTGATGCTAACCTTTGTACATATATTTATTTCTCTCTCTCTCTCATTTCCTTGTTTTCAAATATTCAAAAAGTAACATGTTTATCCCTCTAGTGGATGAAGGTTAGGTAATAATAATTTTATTGTAAAAGCCCATTTATGACTTCAGGTTTTTCTTATGGTATTATCTCAGTCTTGAATAATCTCTATTTTATTTCTGATATGATAGATTTTAGATCATTTTCTGATTTCTAATTTATATTTTCTATCCTCTTTCTGGAATTTTCCCTTACTTGTACTCAATCTCCTTTGCAGGTGTCTCTTTCTATGCTTGTTCTTTAAGTGATATTATATAACAAATAGATTTTTCCCCTTTGGTAAGTTTATAGTAATACCAGAAGCAATAATAAGAGCTAATATTCATGGAGCACATGCTTTGAAAGTGGAACTTTCCAAAGATAGTGGAGTAATAGGTCACTCACTCATATCCTTCCAAAACAGCAGGAATTCTGCACCCATCTATAGGCAAAATCTTGTTTTAGGAGCCTTGTGATTCCATTCCAGTCCATCTCAGCCATGTGTCAGAAAAGCATGGACAGTTCACAACTCTTTCGGTAACCCAAAGGGTCCCCTCCCAGTGACCTAATAACAGGTCCACTGTCTGCAAACACTGAAGCAGACCCTTGTATCAGAATGAGCCCCACAGACCAATGTTTTGGAGGCAGTTCAGTCCACCCAAGGACTAAATAGAACACATACCCACTAGAGCTCCTGGGAATAGTATCACCAAATGTAGTCTCAACTCCAGACCCAGCATCAGCATGTGACCATGACCATGTGACCATGTGACCTCCATGTGAACTAGATCCAACTCCAGTCAACTGTGATCCCAGAGGCAATCAAATCAGCCTGCACACTTACAGGAAAAGACTTTTACTTGACAAAACAAGTTTGTAAAGACTGAAAAAGAGGTTTTTCAAGTGCAATGCTACACAGATAATAAAAAATCAGACAAACATGACATTGTCAAGGGAAATTTATAAAGTTTCAATAATTGACCCCCAGAAATGAAGATATACATGTTACCTAAAAAATCGATTTTAAAATAATCATCTTAAGGAAGTTCAACAAGATGGAAAAAAAAATGTGGATAGGCAACTAAAATTAGTAAAATGATGTGTTGACAAAATTAAAAGCTTAATAAAGACATAGAAATCATAAAATGAACCAAACAGAAAACATTGGACTGAATAATAAAATGACAGAACTGAAAATTTCAATAGAGAGTTTCAACAGCCTACTTGCTCATGCAGAATAAGTGATTTGTTAACTCAAAGGCAGATCATTTGCAATTAGCTAATTAGCAGAACAAACAGAAGAAAGATTAAAAATGAGTGAAGGAAGCGTTAAGGCATTCATGAGATACTATGAAACATATACATATACAAATCATGGGAATACCAGAAAAAGAAGAGAGATACAAAAAAGCAGAAAACTAATTTAAAGAAATACTTCCTGAACACTTTCCAAATCTTGGGAGGTATATGAACATACAAGTTGAGAAAGCTCAAAGGACTTCAAGTGGATAAATTCAAGAATTAATGCTTTGAGACACATTATAATCAAATTGTCAAAATTCAAAGACAAAGAGAAAATCTTGAAAGGAGCAAGAAAAAAGGAAGTCATCATTTATTAAAAAAAACCTCCATATGGCTATGAGCAGACTTCTCAACAGAAATCTTGCATGTCAGGAAGGAGTGGGCTAGCATATTTAAAGTGCTGAGAGGAAAAAACAGATTGAGCTAATTTAAAGAAATACTTTAAATTACTGAAAAGGTGGTGTGTAAATCTTAACTGTAGTATGAGGGCTAAAAGAAATCAGTATTAAAAACAACTATAGCTGTAAAAATTAGTTAAGAGCAACACAACACACACACAACACATATATAGATATAAAGTATGACAATCAGCATAAAATGCAGTGGAGGGGACAAATAAAAGTGTCGAGCCTTTGTATGTGATTCAACTTAAGGTGCTATTAGCTTAAATTAGAATATTATAACAAAAATATGTTTTATGTAAGCTTCATGCTAACCACAAGAAAAAACTTTCTAGTCGAAATACAAAAGATAAAGTGGAAGGAATCAAAGCAAACCACATACAAAGAAAACAAATTATAAAGAAAGACAGCAAGCTTAAAACAGAAGAACAAAAAAATAAACTATACAACAACAGTCAGGAAAAAATAAACAAAATGCCAGTAGTAAATCCTTACCTGTGAGTAATTACTTTAAATGTAAGTGGATTAAATTATTTAATCAAAACACCCAGAGTCCCTCAATTAATAATTTTAAATCATATAAAACAAGATGTGAAAAGGTGCTGCCTACTAGAGGCTTGCTTTAAGCTTAAGGACACACATACACTGAAAGTAAAGGGATGAAAAACGATATTATAGGAAAATGGTTACCAAAAGAAAGCAGAGAAGCAGGCTTATTAAAAACAATAAACTCTAAGTTAAAAAAAAAAAAACAGCTAAGGAGACGAAGCATTATATTATTGTAAAGGAGTCAATTCATCAAGAGGATATAACAATTATATATATATAAATACACATACACACATACAAATTACATATATCCACATATGCATCCAACATCAAAGCAACTAAATACATACAGCAAATATTAATAGATCTAAAAGAGAAGATAGACTACAATGCAATAATAGTAGGGGATTTCAGTGCTCCACTTTTAACAGTGGACAGTCCATTCAGACAGGAAATAAAGAGGAAAACAGTGAGTTTGAACAGTATGTTAGACTAAATGTACCTAACAGACATATATAGAGCATTCTATCCAATAGCAGCAAAATGCATATTCTTCTCAACTTCTCAACTAAACATTCCCCAAGATAGATGGTTATGTTACAGATTATATGTTAGAGCACAAGACAAGTCTTAATAAGTTTAAGAATATTAAAATCATATTAAGTATAGTCTCTAACAAAAATGAAATAAAGCTAGAAATCAATAACAAGGAATTTTGAAAACTTGACAGATAGTTGGAAATTGAACAATATGTTTCTGAACAGCTAACGGTTCACAGAATAAATTAAAATGGAAATTAAAGAAAAAACCTAAGGCAGAATAATTTGTAAACACACTATACCATAATTTATGGCATGCAGGGTTGTTTATGGCAATAAATGCCTACATCAAAAAAGGAGAAAGATCTCAAGTAAAAAACTTAACATTACACCTCAAGGAACCGGAAAAAGGAGAACAAAACTAAGTTCAATCAGTAAAAGGAAGGACGTAATGAAGATGAGAAAAGAAATAAATGAAATCAAGGTTGAAATGACAATAGAAAAGATGAATGAAATTAAGAGCTGGTTCTCTGAAAAGATAAACACATCTCTAGCCACACTGAGGAAAAAAAAAGAGAAGACTCAGTAAAATCAAAAACAAAATAGGAGATATTACAACTGATACCACAGAAATACAAAGAATTATGAGAGTACTTATGATACTGTGAACAATTAACATGCCAACAAATTGAATAACCTTGAAAAATGAATAACTTCCTAGATACATACAATCTGTTATGCCTGAATGAAGAAGGAGTAGAATATCTAAGGAAACAAATAATTACTAAGAACATTAAATTAATAATTTTTTAAAAACCTACCATCAAAGAAATGGCCAAGCCTAGATGGCTTCATGATGTAATTCTACCAAACTTAAAATAGAGCTAATACTAATCCTTCTCAAACTCTCCAAATTCATTTTATGAGGCCAGCAGTATCCTAATCTTTAAGATCTGGCTTTAAACCAGACAACGAAACAACAAGAAAAGAAAAGTAAGGGCCAATAACCTGGATGAACCTAAATACAAAAACCCTCAACAAAAACTACCATATAATTCAGCAACACATTAAAAATATTTTATTCACCATAATCTACTGTGATTTATTTCTGTGATGCCAGGATATTTCAGCATATATAAATCAAAAAAATTGCTACATCATATTAACTGAATAAAATACATATGATTTTCTCAATAGATGAGAAAAAGCATTTGACCAAATTCGACATCCCTTCCTAATAAAATCTCTGATCAAATAAGGGATGAAAAAATGTACTTTAACACAATAAAGAGCATATGTAATAAAGCCATAGCTAACATCAGAGAAATCAAAGAAATTTTGAAAGGTTTTTCTCTAAGATCTGGAACAAGCTGAGGATGCTTATGCTAGGCAATTCTATTTAGTATATAGTACTGTTATTCTAGGGTTCTAGCCAGAGCAATAAGGCAAGAGTTGTTTTTTTATGTTTTATTTTTCATGCTAAAAGAGAAAGAAAGAAGTGAAATACCCTATTTGCTGATGATATGATTACATATATATATATAAAGATGCCACCAAAAACTATTCAAATTAGTAATGTATTTAGCAAAATTTCAGAGTACAAAATCAACATGCAAAATTCAGTAGCATTTTTTCTGCCTTAATAACAAACTATCTTAAAAAGTTAAGAAATAAATCCATTAACATAGCATAAATACAAACATAAATAAAATTCTTAGGAGCAAATTTAATGAAGGAGGTGAAAGATCCATATACTGAAAACTGTAAAACATTGATGAAATAAATTGTAGTTGACACAAAATTGGAAGATATCTTACCTTCATGAATGAGAAGAATTAATATTGTTAAAAAGTCTGTACTATCCAAAGTGATCTATAGATTCAGTGTAATTTCTATCAAAATTTCAAAGTCATATTTTTCATGGAAATAGAAAAATACTATTCCAAAACTTGTATAAAAAAATCACAAAAGACCTCAAATAGCCAAAGCAATCTTGAGCAATAATAACAAAGCCAGAGGCATCACATTATCTTATTTTAAAATAAACTACAAAGCAATAATAAGCAACAAGTCATGGTACTGAACTAAAACAGACACATTGTCCAATGAAACAGGATAGAGAGCCCAGAAATAAGCCCACATTTTTAGGGTCAACTGTTTTTTGTTTTACAAAGCTGCCAATAACATCCAATGGAGAAAGAATATTTTTATTCAACAAAAAATGTTGGGACAAATGGACAGCAACAAGTAGATTTAAAAAAAAATGGAGTTTTATCTATACCATACACAAATATCAACTCCTAATGGATTTTAGACTTAAATGTAACATGTGAAACTTTAAAATTACTATAATAAAACATAAGGGAACCTCTTCGTGACATTGCTGTGAACAAAGATTTCTTGGACAAGACTGCAAAAGCACAGACAACAAAAGCAAAAAAATAAATTGGATTGCATCAAACTAAAAAGCTTCTGCACAACAAAGGAAACAATCAACAGAATGAAAAGGTTAATTTACAGAATGGGAGAAAATATTTGCAAATTTTCTATCTGATAAATGGCTGTTATCCAAGATGCGTAAGAAACACAAACAGCTTGTTAGCAAGAAAACAAGTACCCAATTTTAAAAATGTGCAAAGGACCTAAAAAGACAATTTTAAATGCAATATAAATAGCAAACATATATATATATGTTGACAAAAGATAACAAGTGTTGGAAAGAGTTGAAGAAGAGGGAACTTTTGTTTACTGTTGATGGGAATGTATTTAGCCATTATGGAAAACAGTATAAAATTACTTGGGCAACTAAAAAAAGAATTGCAATATGATTCAGCAACTCAGTTTTTGTGTATATATCCAAAGGATTTGAAATTAGTATGCCAAAGAGATAGTTGCACTCCCATGTTCACTGCAGCATTATTTACAATAGCTACGATATAGAAGCAATCTAGATATCCATTATCAGTTGAATGGATAAGGAAAATGCATTATATTTACACAATGAAATATGATTTGGCCTTTAAAAAGAGGAAAATATTATTTGTGACAGCATGGCTGAACCTGGAGGACATTCTATTAAGTAAAATAAGCCAAGTACAGAAAGACAAAAACTATATGATCTCACTTATATATGTAATCTAAAAATGTTTAACTCATAGATGTAGAAAGAAGAGTGGTGGGGTGGATGGGAAAAGGAGATACTGATAAAAGGTTACAGAGGTTAAGTTAGGAGAAATAAGCTTTAGTGATCTATTGCACAAAATATTGACTAACAATAATAATAAATTTTCAATTTCAAAATTGCTAAAAGATTTTAAATGTTTTCACCCCACAAAAATAAGTATATGAGGTGATGGATTTGTTAATCAGCCTGATTAAATTATCTTTCCACATTGTAAAATATATCAAAGCATCATATTTTATTCCATATATATATACAAATATTAATTGTCAATTAAAAATTACAGTTAAAGTTAAAGAATAAAAGAAATGTTATCCGGGAAAACAAAAAAATGAAACTTTCTAATGCTTTTTATACTGACTAGCCACAATAATTGCAAACGGTAGAGATTATTATTAGTTGCCATTTACACATAAGAGAGAGAAAAAAGTTGTCAAATGACTTGAGGGGACCAAAATTCAATTCTAGAAAGCCTAACTCCAAGGATAATATTAAGCATTACATGCTTCTTATACTACATGCTCCCTATATAAACATTTTCTGCTGCTGCTGATTCCGGAATCTACTTTTCCAAATCAAATACTTCATTTGAGCTCCAGATCCATGTACCTAACTGTATTAGGCGCTTATTGTATTACTATCAATACCTAGGACTGCATAATTAGTGTTTTTAAAAACGAGGTTTAGTTGTCTTACAGTTCTGCAGGCTGTACAGGGAGCATAATGCCAACATCCTCTTCTGGGGAGTCCTTTGGAAGCTTACAGTCATGGTGGAAGCCAAAGGAGGAGCAGGCACATCACATGGCAAAAGCAGAAGCAAGAGAAAGAGAGTGGGGGAGAAGGTGCCACACACTTTTCAATGAGCAAATCTCTCAAGAACTCACTATCAGGAAGACAGCACCAAGCCATGAGGGATCCACCCTCATGATCCAAACACCTCCCACCAGTTGGCACCTCCAGCATTGGAGTTTACCATTCAACATCAGATTTGGGTGGGGAAACACACTATATCATTATGCTCTTGGCCCCTCCCAAATCTTATTGTTCTCTGACATTGCAAAATAGAATCATGCCTTCCCAATAGTCCCCCAAAGTCTTGACTCATTCCAGCTTTAACTTAAAAGTCCTAAGTCTCATCTGAGACAAGACAGTTCCCTTCCACCTATGAGCCTGTAAAATAAAAAACAATTTCATTACTTCCAAGATGCAATGGAAGTATAGACATTGAGTAAACACTACTGTTCCAAAAGGGAGAAACTGACCAAAAGAAAGTGGCTATAGGCCACATGCAAAGTCGAAACCCAGCAGGGAAGATCTGCTCATTAAATCTTAAAACTCCAAAATAATCTCCTTTGACTCCATATCCTACATCTAAAGCACACTGTTGCAAGGGATGGGCTCCCCAGGCTTTGGGCAATTCTGTCCCTGTGGTTTTGCAGGGTTCAGCACCATAGGCTGATCTCACAGGTTGTTGAGTGCCTGTGACTTTTCCAGATGCAGGATGCGAGCTGCTGGGGTCTGGAAGATTACGACTCTCCTTTCACAGTTCCACTATGCAGTGCCTCGTTGGGGACTCGCTATGGGGCTTCCAATCCTTCATTTCCCCTTGGAACTGCCCTAGTAGAGGTTCCCTGTGAAAGTTCTTATCCTGCAGCAAGCTTTTGCCTGGGCACCCAGACTTTCTCGTACATCTTCTGAAATCCAGGCAGAGGCTGTCAAGCATTCTTCACTCTTGCATTATGTGCACCTACAGGCTTAACACCATGTGGAAGTCACCAAGACTATGGCTTGCATTCTCCAAAGTGGCATTCTAAGCTGCACCTGCTCCCCGTTGAGCCCTGGCTGGTGCTGTGGCTGCCAGGAGGCAAGGAACAGTATTCCAAGGCTGAGGCAGGCAGAGAGCTCCTGTGACGGGCCCACAAAACCATTATTTCCTTCTAGGTTGTCCCAAAGATCTCCCAAAAAGCTTTGAGAGCTTTTCTTTATTGTCTTAGATATAAGCACTTGGCTCCTCTTTATTTACACAAATCTCTCACATAAGTGGTTGCTCCACAACCTGTTTCAATTCCTCCCCTGAAAAAGCTTTTTCTTTCTTTGCCACATGGCTAGACTGCAAATTTTCCAAATTTGTAATGTTTTGCTTAACTTTTAAATATAAATTCCAGCTTTACACCATTTTCTTAGCTCCCAGATCTGAGCGTGGGTTGTTAGAAGCAGCCAGGTCGAATCTTGAATGTTTCACTGCTTAGAGATTCCTTCTGCTCGATACCCTAAATCATTACTCTTTAGTTCAAGCTTCCAGAGATCCCTACAGCAACAACAGAATGCAGCCAAGCTCTTGGCTAATGTGTAACATGTGTGACTTTTGCTCTAGTTCCCAATAATTTTCTCATTTCCATCTGAAACCTCTTTGGTCTAGACTTCACTTGTCCATATTACCATCCACATTTTGATCATAACCATTTAACCAGTCTCTAAGGAGTTCTAAACTTTTCCTCCTCTTCCTATCTTCTTCTGAGCCCTCCAAACTCTTCCAACCTCTGCCCATTACTCAGTTCCAAAGTCTTTTCCACATTTTCAGGTATCTTTCTAGCAATGCCCCACTCATCTGCACCATTGTTCTGTATTAGGCCATTCTTGCATTCTTATAAAGAAATTCCTGAGACTAGATAATTTATAAGAAAAGAATTTTAATTGGCTCATCGTTGCGGAAGCTGTACAGGAAGCATATTGCCAAAATTTGTTTCTAGGGCAGCCTCAGAAAGCTTACAACCATGGTGGAAGGCAAATGAGAGTAGACACACCGCATGGCACAAGCAGGAACTAGAGAGAAAGTTGGGTGGGGAGGGGCCACAAACTTTTAAATGACCAGATCTCGTGAGAACTCACCATCATGAAGACAGCACTAAGCCATGAAGGATCAACCTCCATTATCCAAACACCACCCACCAGGACCCACTTCCAGCATGGAAGATTACAATTAAACATGAGATTTGGGCATGAAAAAATATGCAAACTGTATTACTAACTTCCTAAAAGAAATGCCTGTCCATAAACATGGCAGAAATTCAGTAGATTGAATACTAAATTGTTTTATTTCTCTTCACAATATGTCTTCTGTGGTGTTTCCCAACTCAGAGAGTCACCATTCTCCTCATTCACTCATTGCTTACAATCTATAAACGATTTCTATCAACGTAGTTTCCCAAATATATTTCAAATAATTCACATCTCTCTGTCTCTATGGCCACCACCATCTTTCAGAACAGTTTGATTGCTTTTAAGTACATGTGCATATATTTAGATTCATAATAATGATTCAGTGAAATTCAGTAGTGCCTTTTCTAAATCTTTCCCATTCCTATTGCTGCTTCTGAAAGAGAGGAAAAGCTTAATTCTATAATTGTATCCTTTGGCAGTTAAAGCTGATACCCCAAACATGGTGATGTTGTGATTTGGTTTTGGTTTATTAGAGTTTAGAGCTTAGAGTTTTTTTTTTTTTCTTCTTAACCTCCTGCTAGAATAGATGTGGATTTAAATTAGTGATATCACCCTCCCAACTCATCTCCTTACTTATAATTTTCTTTTTAGTTTTGTCTCTTGGTTATACTGATAATTACAATGAGAGCATGTACCTTTACTTCTCTGCAGACTACATTTTTTTTTTCTTTTCTTTCTTTCTTTTTTTTTTTTTTTTTTTGGATACAGAGCCTTGCTCTGTCTTCAGGCTGGAGTGCAGTGGTGCTTAGCTCACTGCAACCTTCACTTCCCAGATTCAAGCAATTCTCCTGTCTCAGCTTCCTGAGTAGCTAGGATTACAGGCATGCTCCACCATACCCGAGTAATTTTTTGTATTTTTAGTAGAGATAGAATTTCACCATGCTGGGCAGGCTGATCTTGAACTCCTGACCTTGTGATCCGCCCGCCTCCGCCTCTTAAACTGCTGGGATTACAGGCGTGAGCCACCCCACCGCGCCCGGACTGCAGATCATTTTTTTAACTTTTTAAAATGTTGAGGTAATTTAAAATTTTAAAACACTTGCAAAAATGAGAAATATACATTTATGTGCCTAAACACAGATTCACCTATTGTTAATATTTTATTTATCATTCTCCTGTCTTTCATCTATATGAAAATAACTTGCGTAAATCATATCTCTATTTCTACTGTAGCTCCAGCTATCTTTCTATCTATATCTCTGTACCATTTTAGAGTACGTTACACAGATTTTAGTTACCAAATACTTCTTTGTTACATTTTTCCTCCAATATTGAATATGGTATCTGGTCAAGTATTTCATTTATTAGTCAAAAATTTTGCCTTTTAAAATCTGGAATATGTACACATCTTATTTTTTCTTTTATAGTGTTCTTTTTTGGAAGAAGATTGCTCCCCTGTTTGTTGTTTTCACAAGATTAGAACCAGACTACATATTTTTGAAAACATGCTACAAAAGTGAGATTGTGTCCTTTTTGGGGTAACACACCTAGAAGTATACAATGTCTATCAAGTCAGTGTTGATACACATTTATGATAGCAATGTTACTGTAAAACAAGAGCATTCCCCTCCCTGTTATTTATTTATATATCTATTTATTATCTCATACCATATAATTGTCTTTTTTCTATACCTATTTATTTTTGTTATCTCTATGCAGATAATAAATGTATAAATGAATGATGTCCAACTTTGAACAAATGAAATTTTATAAATGTATACATAATTACCATTTTGGAAATGTTTAAATATTTACTCTAATTATGTGTGCACTCATATTATCCCAGATTTGGCTTCTTTGTCTTTGTGACACGCCCTAATCATTTTTTGACCACATTCTTATTTTCTATCATAGCAAGGTATGTCAAGGTCTTCTTCACCCTACTCTCTCTCAAACTGGATTAACCCATTTTCTCAGGATCCCTTGTATAGCCACTCACTGTTAAACTTAACTATTTGTGGCTGGGCATGGTGGCTCATGCCTGTAATCCCAGCACTTTTGGAGGTCCAGATGGATGGATCACTTGAAGTCAGGAGTTCAAGATCTGCCTGAGCAACATAGCAGGACCTCATTTCTACAAAAAGACAAAATCTTAGTTAGTCATGGTGGCATGTACCTGTAGTTTCAGCTACTTGAGAGACTAAGGTGAAGGATCACTTGAACCTAGGAGTCAAGGTTGCAGGGAGCTGTGTTAGCACCACTGCACTGCAGCCTGGGTGACAGAGCAAGACCTTGTCTCAAAAAATAAACAAATAAACAAATAATAATAATAATAATAAATTAAATATTTATATTAAAAAAATCACAGATGATTAACTGGTTACAACAATCAAAGTGAAAGACTCTACATTGTTAGATTATAAATTGTTATCTTTCAATGTACATATTTTTATGGTACATTTGATTATTTGATACGTTCAGCTAATCAATTGAGGGTAATTGAAATACCCATAAACTTATCTGTGCTAGGAACATTAGAAATATTCTTTTCTAGTTATTTTGAAATGTACAATTGACTAATAGTAATTATAATCACCCTACTGATCTATCAAACACCAGGTCTTATTTCTCCTACTTAAATGAATACTTGTAGACATTAATTAACCTCTCATTATCCCTCCTATTTCCATATCTTTCCTGGACTCTAACAACCACCAACTTACCCTCTCCTTTCATGATATACACTTTCTAAAAAGTTTTTACTTTATTTTATTTTAAATTACAAAATATATGTGCAGGAAGTGCAGGTTTGTTATATAGGAAAAGGTGTGCCATGGTGGTTTGCTGCACCTGTCAATCCATCACCTAGATATTAAGCCCCATGTGCATTAGCTATTTATCCTGATGTACTCCCTCCCTTCCCCTCTACAACAGGCCCCAGTGTGTGTTCTCCTCCTCCCTGTACCCATGTGTTTTCATTGTTCAGCTCCCACTTATAACTGAGAACATGAGGTCTTTGGTTTTGTGTTCCTGTGTTTGCTGAGGATAATGGCTTCCAGCTCCATTCATCTCTCTTCAAAGGACATGATCTTGTTCCTTTTTATGGCTGAATAGTATTCTATGCTATATGTGTACCACATTTGGTGTATCAGGTCTATCACTGATGGAAATTCGGGTTGATTCCATGGATATGAACAATTTTTTTTTTCCATGTCTGAGTGAGAACATGAGTTATTTGTCTTTCTGTTCTTGGCTTGTTTCATCTACATCATGACCTGCAATTCCATTGATGCCACTGCAAAGGAAAGGATTTCATTATTTTTTTATGGCTGGATAATGTCTTGTGTATATGTATATCACATTTTATTTATCCATTCATCTGTTTATGGACACTTAAATTGATTCCATATTTGGTTATTGTGAATAGTGATGTAATATATATTGGTGTACCTATATCTCTTTGATATATTTTTTTTTTCTTTTGGATATATGCCCAGTAGTAGAATTGCTGGATCATGTGGTAGTTCTCTTTTTAGTTGTTTGGGCAACCACCATACAATTTTCCATAGTGGGTCTACCAATTTATATTCCCACAAAAAGTGTACAAGTGTTCTCTTTCTCCACATCCTCCTCAGCATCTATTATCCCCTGCCTTTGATAAAAGGCATTTTAACTAGGGTAAAATGGCAGTTTGTTTTGATTTGCATTTCTTTAATGATGAATGATGAGCATATTTTAAATATACTTGTTGGCTATTTGTATGTATTCTTTTCAGAGATGTCTATTCAGATCATTTGCCCATTTTGTAACCAAATTATTTTTTTGTTTGTGTTTTGAGTTTTTTTTTTTTTTTTTTTTTTTGCTGTTTAAGTTCTTTGAGCTTCTTAAATATTCAGGTTATTAATTATTTGTCAGATGGATAGTTTGCAAATATTTTATTGTATTCTTTGAATTGTCTCTTCATTTTGTTTTTTTTTTGTTTGTTTGTTTGTTTTTTCTGTGCAGAAGCTTTTTAGCCTAATGCAATTACATTTATCTATTTTTGCTTTTGTTCCTTGTGATTTGAGATTGTACACAAAATAATTTATATCAAGACTAATGTCTTGATGTGTTTCCGTAAGGTTTGCTTTTAGTAGTTTCATAGTTTCAGGTATTAGATATAATTCCTTAATCTATTTCTCAATTGCTTTTTACATGTGGTGAGAGACAGGAATCTAACTTCATTTTTCTGTATATGTTATCCAGTTTTCCAAGTACCATTTATTGAAGAGAATGTCCTTTCCCATTGTATATCCTTGGTGCCTTTGTCAAAAATATGTTGGCTGTTAATACGTAGATTTATATCTTGGGCCTCTATTGTGTTCCATTGGTCTGTGTGACTGTTTTTATGTCAGTACCATCTTGTTTTGGTTACTACAGTTTTATAGTATATTTTTAAGTCAAGTAGTGTGATACCTCCAGTTTTGTTTTGTTTTGTTTATATCTGGAATCTGTTCCATTGGTCTATGTGTCTGTTTTTATGCCAGTACCATTTGTTTTGGTTATAATAATTTTCTAGAATATTCTAAAGTCAGGTACCATGATGCCTCAAGCTTTGTTCTTTCTGCTCAAGATTGCTTTGGCTTTTTTTTTTTTTTTTGTAGTTCGCTATGAATTTCATATATTTTTTTCTGTTTCTGTGAATAATGTCACTGGTATTGGGATAGGAATTACATTGAATCGGTAAATTGTTTACGGTAGTATTTTTATTTTAATAATATTAATTTATACAGTCCATGAGCACAAAATATATTTTCATTTTTTGTGTTTCCCCTTTCATGTCTTTAGTCACTATTTTATAATTTTCTTTGTATAGATTTTTCACATCTTTGGTTAAATAGATTCATAGTTATTTTGTGTACTTAAAGTTATTGTAAAAGAAATTACTTTCTTGATTTCTTTTCAGATTTTTACTGCTGGCATATATAAATGCTACTGATTTTTGTTATGTTGATTTTGTATCCTGCAACATTACTGAATTCATTGACTAGTTCTAACAGGTTTTTTGAATTTGTAGGTTTTTCTAAGTATAAGACCATGTTGTCTGCTTACAAATTTAATTTGGCATATTCTTTTCCAGTTTGAATGCTCTTTATTTCTCTGTCTTGCCTAGTAAACCTGTCCACTATTAAGTTGAATAAAAATGGCAAATTTAAGTTTTCTTGCCTTGTCTCAGATTTTAGATAAGGCTTTCTATTTTTCCCTATTCAGTACGATGTTGGTTGTTTTGTCATATATGGCCTTCATTTTTTCGAGGTATGTTCTTTTTATACCCAGTTTGTTGAGTATTTTTATTATACCAATATGTTGAATTTTATCAGTTGCTTTTTCAGCATCAATTGCAGTGACTTTTTTGTTGTTGTTGTTCTTTGCTCTGTTGATGTGATGTATCATGTTTACTGACTTTCACATGTTAAACACTGTTTGCAAATCTGACATGAATTCCACTTGATAATGGTGGTTGGTTTTTTAAATGTTTTGTTGAATTAAGTTTCCTAGTATTTGGCTGAGCATTTTTGCATCTATGTTCTTCTGTGATACTGGCCTGTAATTTTCTTTCCTTTGTTGTGCTCTTGATTGATTTTGGTGTCAGGGTAGTGCTGGTCTTTTAGAATAAGCTGGGGAAAATTCCCTACCTTTTATTTATTTAATTTAATTTTTTAAGTCTCAGTGGACTTGATATTAGTTCTTTAAATATTTAGTAGTATTCACCAGTGAAGCTATTAGGTCCTGGACTTCTTTTTGATTGCAAAGCTTATGGCTTAGATCTCATGTCATTATTGGTTTATTGAAGTTTTTCTATTTCTTCATGGTTCAATATTGATAGGTTGTATGTCCAGGAATTTATCAATTTCATCTAGGTATTTTTATTTGTTGATGTAAAACTGTTAGTCATAGTCTCTAATGATTCTTCATATTTCTGAGGTCTCAGTTTTAAAGTCCTCTTTTTCTTGATTTTATTTATTTGGGTTTTCTCTATTTTTTTTCTTAGTCTAGCTAAAGGTTTGTCCATTTTCTTTCTCTTAAAAACAAACAAACAAAAAAAAACCAAGTTTTCATTTCATCGTTCTACTGAAAATGATTCCTTCATTTTTGAGTGAGATATTTTTAGGGGTGAATCTCCATGACACAGTAATGACAGCTGATATGTTGGTACTGTTTAGTGCAGGGGTCCTGAGTGTGTTAATATCAAATTCATTTTAATGCACCATAAAATGCATTTCAAAAAGCACAATTCTATAAAATGTGTGAGTTATTTATTTTAATATGTGTGTTTTCAAAGGAAAAATAATAAAAAGTTGAAAAATAATAAGAGAATTGCTTGCAATGTGGGTACTTGTGATATTTATTATATACCAAACAACAACAAATATATTAGTCTTCATCAAATATAAAATATTTTGATCATCAAAAAAATCCTTAATAAAATGTAAATGAGATCTGTAGAGTGGGAGAAAATATTCACAACACATCTATCTGACAAAGGACACATACTCAAAATACACAGAATCCTCCTACAACTAAATAAAAGATTGGAATGGGCAAAATAACTTAAACAGACACTTCACAAAGGAAACTATATGATTGGGTAATAAACTCATAAAATATCCTCAGAATCCCCATTCACTAGGGAAATTATAGTGAAAATGACAATGAGATTTTACTTCATACCTAGTAGGTTGACTAAAACTAAAAAGACACAACATAAAATATTGGTAAGGATGTGGAGAAACTAAACTCTCATATATTGCTGATGGGGGTGTAAAATTGTGAAACTGCTTTGGAACTACTATTGGTATTTTATTTTACATTTTAACTGTACCTATTCTATGCCATTACACTTCTAGGTGTGTATTTAAGAGAAATGAGATATATATCCTCAAAAGGTCCTATATAATAATGACCCAGGCAGCTTTATCAATAATAAACAAAAACTGGAAATAATCCATCAATAATAAAATGATGTTGTCGCTTGTCCATAATGATGACTGCCCAACAAACCACACCTCCCGTTATCCCTGCCCTTATGTGTTACCCTTCCTTGAATTGTGCTGGTCTTGTGATTTGATTTTGACTTATATAATTACACCAATTGTGAAGCTTTATGATTTCTAATCTGAATTCAAAATAATCCTTGCAACTTTTTTTTTGGTCCCTTATAATACTGTCTCTTGATATATTCTCTTACAGATCCTAGCCCCAATACTATAGAAGTCAAAGTCACATGGAAAAGCCATGGGTAGGCAAACTGTTGACACTCCTAGCTGTTGACACTCCCACTGTTGACACACCCAGCCAATATTCAGCATCCACAGCCAGTTATGTGAATGAGCCAATTAAGATATCCAACCCCAGCTTTAATGTTACCATGATTGCAGAAGAAACCCTGAGTGAATACTCTCCAGCTAAGCCAGGCAACCCTCAGACCCTGAGAGGTAGCAATTTTTGTTTTGTAATAATTTGCTATGGAAAAAAGAACAAAAATAATAAATAAATAAATAAATAAATAAATAAATAAATACGTAAATAAATAAATAAACATTAATGCAGTGTTATGCTATACAGCAGTAAAGAAGAATGAACTGCAAAAGATTTCTGACACAGAGTAATGCATAATGTATTATTCCATTTATATAAAATTAAAAACACACACACAAACTAATTTATGGTAATAGAAATAAGAATAGTGCTTGCCAATGTTAAGTAAGACTTGACTAGAAGTGGTCACAGGGCAACTTTCTGTTGTGATGGAAATATACTATATCTTGATTGGTGTGTTTGTTACATTAGTGCATATACTTGTCAAATTCATCTAATTGTGCTCCTCATTAGATCTATATCTCATTCACCTAAGATATATGTTTCACTGTATATAATTGTACCTAAGGCAATGGTCACTGAACCAATAACAGTCTTTTTATTAAAATAGCCACTAGTTTGTCCTAGATACATTATGAAGAGTTATACTTTTTTGCTGTGTCATTTTAACAGCTATTGTATTATTTAGGGTAGCTATAGTGTATTGTCAAGACTTTCCATTTCATCAGTTTAGCAACCTTTGATTCTTCAACTATTTCTCATGCGACATAAGTCCAAGTCTTTCCAATTGATATGGTTTTGGTGTGTCCCCACCGAAATGTCATCTTGAATTGTAGTTCCCATAATCACCACATGCTGAGGGTGGGACCTGGTGGAAGGTAATTGAATCATGGGGTTGGTTACCCCCATGCTGCTGTTCTTATGATAGTGAGTGAGTTCTCATGAGATCTGATGGTTTTATAAAGGGCTTTCTCCACTTTCACTTGGCACTTCTCCTTTCTGTTGCCCTGTGAAGAAGGACATGTTTGCTTTCCCTACCACCATGATTGTAAGTTTCCTGAGGCCTCCCCAGTCCTGCAGAACTGTGAGTCAATTAAGCCTCTTTCCTTTAAAATTACCCAGTCTCAGATATGTCTTTATTAGCAGCTTGAGAACAGACTAATACACCAATAGTTTGTGCATTTTTCACTAAGTTGTCTTTTGTCAATAAATATTAATGTCTAAAGGCTGAACATAGAATTTCAAACATAAAAATGCCATTGTAGATTATCATAGAATTATTATCTCTATCCTATGCAACAACGGTACTGCACTTATACACACTAAGGTTGTTTTATTTTTGGCAAACTCATTGCGCCTATTTTGCTTGTAATGAATAAATAGAAATCCAACATCTCTTGTATAATGTATATTGTCCTTACTGATAATTTTTTTCTTGAAATAAGGAACTACACCAACATAGCAGTCACAAGATAATTTATCCATGCAAAAATTTTCTAACAGCTGAAGCCATGTTACATGCCCACTTTGTCTTCCTGTACAAGCATGTCTGTATTTCCATCATTGAAATAAACACATTCCTATGAGTTGAACAAGTAAGAGTCATCTATTGGGCATATGGATATCTTTAACATGCAACAACAGTTTAAAAGTCCCTGATAAAAACTTCTATTGCTACTGCAAATTTTAGGTATTCAACTGCAGGTTATGATGATCAAAATTATGCCAGTATGCATGGAAGCAAATTTCAGTCAGTAGGTCAACATCAGTTAAATGCAACAATAACAACGGTGTAAGTACTGTTTGTGGATGTGTAACATTTTAGATTTCATTTTTCAGAAATGTGTAATCTAAAAAACATAAAATGTATGTACATTGAAATACTGGAATAATAATAACACCATAACAACATAATTCAAATTTGTTTTGAATTTTCTTAAAGGGGATTTATTAACATTTTCTTCAAAAAGTCCTTCAGATAACCATAAAGCCTGTGAACGTTTTGTATGACAAATACTGAAGAAACATGTTTCCAGGAATTAAAATATTTATCTGATTTAGATGTTACCTATTTGCCTTTCTTTAACTCTTATGACAATTTACAGTAGTGTTTTTCTTCATATCTGATATCAATCTAGCATCATTTGCTTCATAGCAATACTGAATTGTCACATTTGAATCAGTTACTATTCTCATTTACACATTATTTCAAGAGGCATTGTTCATTTTGGTGCCTTTAGGTCAGTATCCATACTGCAACCAAAACTGCACTATCTAAATGATTGGTAAGAAGAATAATGTGATTGACATATATAGATAAAACATACCTGAGAATATACATCAAATTTTTACTTAAGGCGAGGATTACCCAACCCAATTATCTCTGAAGACACTATCTGAGAGTATAATATTAATTGAATTCTCCATATAAAATTGTTTAACCTGAGGAATGAAGAAAACATGTAATTTAACATTATGCAATTTAATGTTTACATTATGCCTAAGTTTATACAGTTTAGTCTAAAAAAGACTTCCAAAACAAAGAATACCCTGAGTAAAATACCACATATATATGTGTGTGTGTGTGTGTGTATATATATTCATGAAGTCCATTCAAAGTAAGATCATATAACATAATAAAGCTTCCATTCTGTAGTATTCTTTGGCTTTCTTGATTCTGATGACCTAGGAAAAAGAAAATAAGAAAAAAATAGAAGGAAGGAGGGAAGAAATAGAGGAAAGAAAATAGGGAAACAAAGGAAAGCCTGATGTCTGTCTACAAAGACATTTGTTAAGATCTCTGCAGATGCATATCTAAATGGCAAATTATAAACTAGGCTGTTCTGGAATTGGGCTAATTGTTTCCCCTGCTAAACTGTGAGTGTTTCTTGTAGTTTTATATTAATATTCATTTGAGACCAATTGGGCTTTCTTTCTGAATTATTATGACAGATGATTCAAAACAAGGATTTGCTGAGCTCCAGACTAAACAATAATTTGTTTGAAATGAAAACTTTTTTCCCGCACTTTCTAAACTGATTTCTCCTACTAAATCTCCCATTCTTTTTAATTGTATATATTATATCATTCACCCCAGAGAAACTCTAGTCATTTCTGACATCTTTTTCAATTTTTCTTTATTCAATATATTACAAATTATTCTGCATTTCATCTCTTAATATCACACAACATCAATGGTTATCATCTGAGTCGCTACCATTCATCTATTAATTTCATACATACTAATTTGTTTCCTGGATTTAGTCTCTCAAACAAAAATCAAATCTAGTCATTTTCCTGTCTAAAGTACTTAATACTCTGCATTGTGTTAATGACAGAAATCTGAATTATTTTATATGTTACAAACATCCCTAGAGATGTGGCTTCTGTGTCTCTTCAGTCCACCTCACAAACACAGATTATCATTTGATTTAACTTAGTATTTAATCTTGTTCTTTCCTGCTTCTGCATCAATGCTTACACATGAACTCTCACTCACTTTTCTTTACCTGACTAGCTCCTACTCATTCAAGTGTCAATTCTAATTAACTCCTTGGGGAAGAATTATCTAATAGTACCTGGCTTATTTAGAATATTTTCATAATTCTTTCTTACTCTTTGGTGTCTTCATTTGCATAACACTTATCAAAATATATAGTAACTCTCTGTATAGTTACTCTCAATGATAATAAACTCTAAAACCTTAGAGAAAGAGATCTTGCATTTTATTTCTAAGTCCCCAAAATCTGTCTACATACTAAGTAAATAGTGGTACCCAGTAAGCTGTGTTTGAATTAACAAAGAAATTATAAAATTTTTTTAAAAAAAACATGAATAGAATTTTGAAAAAAAATCTGTCAAGGGGAATTCCATTTCGAATAATGGCTACTATGTAGATTTGATCATCTATCTGCTGAAGACTTACTGAAAGCAATATAAGGCAAAGGCTGATATTATTAAGCTTAGCATTTAGAGCTACTGTTATTCAATCTGGGGCTTTGCCCGTTCAATCTGGGCAACCTAGATTCATAAAGGCTAAATTAAACTTTTGACAGTCTTGTAGGACTAGAGTGACAGGACCAAAAATTTGGACCAAAGAAGAGACTGAAAGATTGCACACTAGAAGTAATGAAAAATCAGAGGTATTTCAGATGTTCATAGGGAATTTTAGCTTAGCTTCAATTTATAACAATCTCTAAATTGAAATCGTTTGAGCCTAAATAAAAATCTGACCTGGAGACATATGTCATATGCCTCAAGTTATTTCTATGGAATTTTATTGTAGAATGTCCATCACACAATAAAAAAGAATGAGAAAAAGAACAGAAAAGGCCACATAAGCAATGACCAGTTGAAATTACATAAAATATAGAATCACTGGTTGTCTGAAAAATTTAGTTAGCATAATAATATTTTTAAATGTATAAAATATTATTTTATTCTTGAATAAAATAATATAACCCAAAATTTGACATCAATAAGTGTTTTTAATGGCAGAGTTGAAAAGAGAATTATAATAGTGAAAGATAAGTTATAATACAAAATTCAAATTAATCACAGAAAAATAATATGGTGAAATATACATAAAGTATCAAAGGTTTAAAGAGACAGTGAGAAGGTCTAACATATATGAAATTCAATCCCCAAAGGAGAGTAGTAAAAGCAGCAGAAATAATTATTAAAGATAAAATAGCTAAGATTATTCTAAAAATGACGAGATATTTTCTTCAAGGAAGTAACAATGAGATTGACAGTCACCTTTTTCAAAAGTAACAATAAAAGTCAGAAGATGACATTTAAAGAAAATTAACTGCAAACTTAGAATTCAATGCACAAAAAAATTCTTCAGAAACAAGTGTTTTCTGAATATACTATTCAAAAGTGCTTTCTGAATATGCTATAACTAAAATAATGTGTCAAAAGTAGGCCTGAACAAAAACCATTAATAAAGGTGGTACTCCAGGTAATTGAAATAACCCCACATGGAAGTGCAGGAATAAAGGGAAAATAAAAAACAATACATAATACGTTTGGCAATGGTAAATTTGGTGACTCAGACTAACTAGTACACAACAGATTCTAGTTGAAAACAACTTGAAAATCTTTTTTAAAATATAAAGATCATCTTGAAAGCTTCAGTGAGCCACCATCACCAGCAACAACAAAAAAGTGAAGGTTTGTGTGGCTAAGATTTGTGATAAAAACAAAGCCTTAAGAAGTCAGCCTGAAATTAGGAATTGCTTTTTGTTTAGCAGTATCTGCCAATATCGGATAATATGCAAATGCACTTTAAAGCCAAGAATGTCTCTTGAGAGAATATGGAAGACTCATGAGACAAGGGTAAAAATCTGTTTCTCATGTCCCAACGTTTGAATAGGGCTCCCATAGCAACACACTGTGAAAAAAAAGGCAACCTGAAAAGGGAAAACTAAAACAATATTCACTGGGATAAAAGTGTAGGTTTGCATCGTCAGTTTTAAAAATTTTCTGAGTGAAATTAAACAATATTATTAAATAAAGCTTACTGTCTGCAAGAACTAAAGGTGAATCCTCTCTGCAGGAATATCACAAAATTTTCCATAGCTGCAAAATATTTATACAGTCATCAAACTAAAATTGATAGTAGTCTAATACAATTTATAATATTCAAAAATAACCACACACACAAAAGACAAGGGGTGTAACTGAGAAACAACAGAAACAAACGTCAATTAAATGAAATTCACTGGAGGGCCAGTAAAATTATCAGATAAAGAAAGCTATAATTAAATGAAGCTTAATAATGCAAATGCATACATTTATAGGAAAACTGGAGGAAATATAAATGAATTAAAATATCCAGCCTCAAGAAGTTAGAAGAAAAGCAGTATATTGAACCCAAATGTAGAAAAATGTGATAAAAATAATAGCACAAATTAATTAAAAACAAACTAAATAACATAGAAAATTATCAAAGCTAAAAGAAAATAAAGAATAAAAGTTTATTTTTCACAATAATAAATGTCATGGACTCTTTAAGAGGAAAGTAATTAACAACCAAAGAGAATAAATAGATAGTATAAGGTGTAAAAGTAACGGCATCGTTACAGTTTCTATATATACTAAAAATATGAAAAAAAGAATACTAAGAGCAACTTTTTCCCAATAAGGTAGAAATTTAAAAGAAATTACCTGTTCCTAAAGAAAATCATAACAACCAGAACTGACAGAGGAAATAGAAAACCTGATTTTAAAACTACTAAATAAAATAGAATTTTGAATTAAATTCCTCCCAACAATTAAACTCCATGCCCAAATGGCTTTTCTATTGAATGCCACCAAGTATTTCAGAAAAATGTTTACCTATTAAGGGCAAACTGTAGAATAACAAAATATGAATGCATCTCTATTTATTTAACCAGGACAGCATGGCTTTAAATTAAGAAATACAACATTTAAAAATAATTGATTAAAACACAATTTGTAAAAATAAATTTTTACTCAACTACATTTGAATTTATTTTGTAATACCTTAAGATTATTTAACAAGGTAATTCTAAAATATTTTTGAAAAAAATATCTACCACTAGGCAAAGTAACCTTGAATAAAAATAAAAGAATTTACTAGATACCAAAATATATTATAAATATACACAATTAAGACAGTGTGATTGATATTGGTTTAACGATTGACAATTGAAGAATTAATTCAAACAGAAAATCCAGAAACACACCCTCACATATGTGTATGTATAATTTATGGTATGATAAAGCAGTGGGGAGTGCATAGTTTTTTCAGTAAATAGCACTAATTCAACTGATAACCATGCAACTTATGAAACTCAATTATCACCTTCATCCTAAAAGGTAAATTCAAATCAACTGTAAATCATAATGTAAAGTTTAAAATAATAAAGATTATTTTATTGAATTGGCAAAAGCTGGAAGCTTTCCCCTTGAAAACCAACACAAGACAAGAATGCCCTCTCAGCACTCCTATTAAACTATTAAATATAGTATTAGAAGCTTTGGCCAGATCAATCGGGCAAGAGAAACAAATAAAGAATATTCAAATAGGAAGAGAGGAAGTCAAATTGCCTTTGTTTGCAGAGTCCATGTTCTTATATCTAGAAAACCCCATCGTCTCAGCCCAAAAGCTTCTTTATCTGATAAGCAACTTCAGAAAAGTCTCACAGTAAAAAATCAATGTGCAAAAGTCACAAGCATCCCCATACACCAACAAGAGGCAAGCAGAGAGTTGAATCATGAATGAACTCCCGATTCACAACTGCTATAAAGAGAATAAAATACCTAGGAATACAGCTAACAAAGGAAGTGAAGGATCTCTTCAAGGAGCACTATAAACCACTGCTCAAGGAAATCAGAGAGGACATAAACAAATGGAAAAACATTCCATCCTCAAGGATAGGAAGAATCAATATTGTGAAAATGGCCATAATGCCCTAAGTAATTTATAGATTCAATGCTATTACCATTAAACTACTATTGACATTCTTCACAGGATTAGAAGAAACTATTTTAAAATTAACATGGAACCAAAAAAGAGCTCATGTAGCTAATACAATCCTAAGCAAAAAGAACAAAGCTGGTGACATCATGCTACTCAATTTCAAACTATACTACAATGCTACAGTAACCAAAAAAGCATGGTACTGGTACAAAAACAGACAAATAGAAAAAAAGGAACAGAATAGAGAACTCAGAAATAAAACCACACATCTACAACCATCTGATCTTTAACAAACCTGACAAAAATAAGTGATTGGGAAAGGATTCTCTATTTAATAAATGGTGCTGGGAGAAATGCTTAGCCAAATACAGAAAATTGAAAATGGATTCCTTTTTTACTTCTTACACAAAAATTAACGCAAGATGGATTAAAGTCTTAAATGTAAAACCAAAAACTATAAAAACCTAGAAGAAAATCTAAGCAATACCATGCAGGACATAGGCACAGGCAAAGATTTCACGACAAAATTCCAAAAGCAATTGCAACAAAAGCAAAAAAAAATAAACTAAAGAGTTTCTGCACAGCAAAAGAAACAATCATTAGAGCAAATAGGCAACCTTTGGAGTGGGAGAAAATTTTGCAATCTACCCATCTGACAACAATCTAATAGAGTCCACAAGGAGCTTAAACAAATTTACAAGAAAAAAGAAAAAAAACACACTAAATAGTAGGCAAAGGACATGAACAGACACTTCTCAAAAGAAGACATCCATGCGGCCAACAAAGATGAAAAAAGCTCAACATCACTGATCATTAGAGAAATGCAAATCAAAACCACAATGAGACACCGTCTCATGCCAGTCAGAATGGTGATTATTAAAAATTAAACAAACAACAGATTCTCGTGAGTTTGCAGAGAAATAGGAACACTTTTACACAGTTAGTGGAAATGTAAATTAGCGCAACCATCGAGGAAGACAGTGTGGTGATTCTTCAAAGATCTAGAACCAGAAATACCATTTGACCCAGCAATCCCATTACTGGGTATATACCCAAATGAATACAAATAATTCTATTACAAAGATACACGCACACGTATGTTCATTGCAGCACTGTTCACAATAGTAAAGACATGAAATCAACTCAAATGCCCATCAGTGATAGACTGGATAAAGAAAATATGGTATATATACACCACGTTATACTATGCAGCCTTTAAAAGGAATGAGATGATGTCCTTTGCAATGACATGAATGGAGCTGTAAGCTATAATGATCAATACAGTAATGCAGGAACAGAAAACTAAACACCACATGTTCTCACTTATGAGTGGGAGCTGTACAATGAGAACACATGGACACAGGGAGGGGAAAAACACACACTGGGGCCTGTCAGGGGGTAGGGTCAGGGGGAGAGAGAGCATTAGGAAAAATAGCTAATGCATGCTGGGCTTCATACCTCAGTGATGGGTTGATAGGTGCTGCAAACCGCCATGGTACATGTTTGCCATGTTTACCAATGTAACAAACCTGTACATCCTGTATGTGTAGCCTGGAACTTAAAATAAAAATAAAAATTTTAAAAATAATAAATAAAATAAAATGGTAAATATCATATAAATAACACCATATTTTCGTGATTTTGAGTTAGGAAATGAAATTAAATAATATACAAATGTGAAATCATTGACAAACTTGTCTATATTAAAATTAAGAAATTATATTCATATATATACTGGTAAAAGAGATAAAGAAGCCATGAAATGGACAGAGGTATTTGAAGCATAAATAACCAACAAAACTCCTAGCAAAAAAAAAAAAAAAAGATTAAAAGTTCACCACAAAATGCAAAAAGTAAAAGAAGCACAACTAAATAGAAAACTTGGCACAAGATTGGAAAAGACAGTTCACCAAAGATAATATTGAAATGATCAATGTAGAAATAAAAAGGATGTTCACAGTTTATCAGACAAATACAAATTAAAACCACAATGATATGTAACTATATACTGGTAACATCAGTAAAGTTAAAGACTGTCATTATCATGGAGGCAGTGAAATGTGAAGCAACAAGAATACTCATACAAATCTGATGGAAGGTAAAGTAACAGCATCACTATAGCACATCAACTAAAATTGAAGTTAGGCATATCTAAAACCCACCCATTTTACTCCTTGGTATATATTAACAGACGTGTGTGCATGGGCACCAAAAGACATGTCTAAAAGTTGTTCAGAATACCAGTGTTTGAACTAGCCTAAAACTAGAAATTAATGAAATGTCCATCATGAGTAAAAAAGATAAATAAATTGTGATGTATTGATACAATGTTATATATTATAGGAAGAAAAATAAATGAGCTATGGCTATAGAAAACAATGTGGATGAGTCGCAAACATTGTAGTGAGAAAGGAAGCAAGAAGTAAGGTGTCCTAAACATATTATTTTCACTTACGTACATTTAAAATAGAAAAAAGCTAATTTCTCATGTTAGTTTTAACAGTGAATACCTTTTAATTATAATTCACAATTAGTATGCAGTTAATACTTCTGAGAAACACAGAAGGTAGCAAATTGGAGAATCCCAAGGAGCTGTTTTGAAGCTTTGATAAGTTTCAAGGTACAAAGGTAGACAAGGAGATTCACTTGGGGATAATTCACCAACTTAACATTTATCACTCATGAGTTTTCTTTCAAAATTTATAATTCAGTAAAAAGTATTTTAAAATGCATTCTTTAATCTCCAACAAAAATAGTATAAAAGTTTACAGTGTTCAAATTTAAGAGGGGAAAACGAAATGATAAAACTTTTTTCATAGTAAATTTAGCCATTAACAAAAGGACAAAGGGACATGGGAGAAAGAAGAAAAAAAATATTATTCTGGTGGAATTAACCAGTGTCCAAATAATTGATTAACACTTCAATTAAAGTGAAGAACTATCAGACTGGGCAAAGAAAATCAAACACCTAAATCACAATATGGGCTGTTTGTAAGAAACACATATAGCATATAATACTAAAGACAGTTTGAAATAAATCAGGTAAATGGATATATGATTCAAACACAAAAATCTAAGTGTAATTAATATTAGATCAAGAAAATCTGACATTGATTTTACTAAGATAAATAGATAAATTTTAACCTATGAAAAGAATCTTTATATAAACATATACATTTTATATATGTTTTGATTAGAAATATAATAATTTTAAATTCTTGTGCACTCAATAAGATATGTTCTTTCCAGACCCCTGATGAATGGGGGTTCTCTAGCATGTGGCTCGTACAGCACGTGATGGCCTGCAGCTGCTCTCAACAGCCCCTCAGGTAGCTTTGCTGAAGGGAGAACCCTCACAACCACCTCCACCATGAATGGCTTCTTCTCGTGTGATTTGTCTTGTTTTCTTAAAGTTTAAAACAATGTCAGGAATAGTGTTAAACACTTAATATCTAGTTAATATATGAATATAACTCAGCTAATTTGGTAGCATTTATTAAGTATTTGCTTCAGGTGCAGTCATGGTGGGGACTAGAAAGATGAATGGAGCATGAGTGCTTCCTCTCAATATACTTATCGTCTAATTATGTCTACCTACTGAATATTCTAGAATTGACAGGCTGAATTTAGTTCGTTAATTGATTATTAGATTGCAACGAATCCAACAAATTTAGCATGACACAGTATTCTATTGATTTTAGTACTATTTTTTATAAGGTATTTTATAGATGTGTATAGAGGCAAAATCAAAACTGATCTACTGAAAGACAATATTTTAACTACAGAAATTTTCTCTAAATATTTGTGTGCATACTAAATGACAGGTGCTATAATGGAGATAGTTCAATGAATCTGAGAAAGCCCACAAAATGCCTTGGTTTGCCCTTGATTAAATTGAAATTTTCTGTCCTGAGCACAATGACACTTAAGACAGACACTAAGTAAAAATCACTGGACAAAGTTACCTCTCAGGAACAGCTAAGTATATAATCAATAAAATTTATACTTAGTTAATAATTAAATGCGGTAATTGCTTTCAAATAAATAAACTGGGTAATGGAATGGAGAGTACTGGAGAGACCTGTTTTAGCTACGATTCCAGGCAGGGTGTGTGCATCAGGACTCTCAGTTGTAAGCAATGGAAGCTGACTTTGACTGAATAAATAGAGAAAGTGTATTGGCTGATTCAGAATTCTTAGAAGGGTTGAATTACTAGATTGAGACTAAGCTTCCAGAAACAAAACAAAGCATATTAACAAAACACTGCAAATGAGGTCTCAAGAGGAAATTGAGAATGCCAAATTGTTCTAAACCAAGAACTAACCTTAACTGCTTTAACTGCAAATACGAACATTCTTCTGTGCAACAAACAATAATAGAGAAATCTACTGTCTAAACTGGACATCTCTGCTACGATCTTTGCAAAACAAACAAACCAAACAAAGCAGCAGTTTTTGCATTCTTATTTTGTTTATTTCTGAACTGGAGAATAGTAATCAGTATGCAGATACCAGCTGCTGCAACAAAGATGCCAATACTCTATGACAAAAGCTCAAAGCAGAATGAGGTTTCTCTCAAGCATAGCAGTCTGAATGTAAACTGACGTGACAGCTACAGGGATTCAGGAAACCTAATTCCTTTTATCTTGCGCTCTGGTCTTCTTAATATAGGGCTCCAGTTTATGTCATGTATACTGGTTTGAAGAAACATGCTACAGAGAAAGGAGACTGTCTTCCTTCCTGTTCATGGACGCTTCTTACGTGTCATTTGCCAGAATCTAATCACATGGCCCTGATGTACCACAAGGTAGTGTAGACAATGTAATCATCAAATATGCTAAACCCTATGTGGATGTAACTTCTATTATAAGAGAATATGGGGAAAAAGAGAGGCAGGGGGAAAGCATTACCAACATTAAGCATAAGAAGTCTTGTATAGGTAGATATGCTTAACCGGTGGGATTCGGTCACATGCTAGTGATACATCCTCAGTGGAGCTGGGTAAAGTACGTTTTCTGGTTTATGTGGAAGTGGGAGTCACAACAAGTAGGAAATTCTCCAAACAGGAAATGGATTCAAAAATGCTGAGCAGCCAGAGTGAGTAGCAAATATTCACTAGGTAGGGAATTCTAAAATGGAAACTTTTTTTTTTTTTTTTTGAGACAGAATCTCTGTCGCCAGGATGGAGTGCAATAGCCCAATCTCGGCTCACTGCAAGCTCTGCCTCCTGGGTTCAAGCGATTCACCTACCTCAGCGTATCATGTAGCTGGGACAGGCGTGTGCCACCACACCCAGCTAATTTTTGTATTTTTAGTAGAGATGGGATTTCACCATGTTGACCAAGATGGTCTCGATCTCCTTACCTCGTGATCCGCCTGCCTCCCACCTCCCAAAGTGCTGGGATTACAGGTGTGAGCCACTGCGCCCAGCCAAGAAAACATTTTTAATGAGACTTAGAGCAATAAGATAAAGCAGCTTTGAAGACTTGTGTGAATATTCTCAGATAATACATCAGGAGCAAAGGAAGTAGGGTAGGAAAAAGGCTTTGCATATTTGAGGAATATCATGTAAATGGGTGATAGAGCTTAATTAACAAGGTAAAAAGTAACAGAAAATGAAGTCGGAGAGATAGGTTGGAGTCTTTAGGCTAGGGTAAAAAAGTAAACTTATTCTAAGATAAATGACAACCACTGAAGGTTTATATAGGGAGTGACATGATCATATTTGTTCCTTAAAATAATAACTCTGATTATGGAGTTGAAAACAGATTGTTGAGGGGCAAGAGAGAAAATGGAAAAATCAGGTAGGAGAGTATTACAGTAATCTTAGTGAGATGTGGTGCTAGTTTAGACTAGAAGGTAGTGGGAAGATGGAGAAAATTAAACAGATTAGAGTTATATTGTTAAAATAGTATGAGTATGGTGAAGAAAATAGAGGAATCAATAACAACTCTAAGATTTTAGAATAAGCAATTAAATAGTACCATTTACTTTGTTATAGGAGTTTGGAGGAGAAACACATTTGTAGGGGAAAAATCAAAAACTTCAATTAAATTATATACATTACATTGTGAGATATCTGTTGGATTTCTAAGTAGAGATATTGGATAAGCACTTATATATGTATATGTGTCTGACCTGCAGGATACAGGCCTATTCTAAAGTGGAAAATTTGTTATTTATTATCACAAATTAGTATAGCTCTAGGATTAGGCCAGATCACCTAAAGATGGTGGAGCAGAAAAAAGAAGACTTACAAAAAGAAAAACAAACATTAAGATATTATAACATTCAGACAGTTTAGGTAAAGGAAGGAGTGTCAGAAAAGAAGGGAGCCATTATAGGTAAGCAGTATACTGAAAGAACGTCAAGATAATCTGGTGTCCCAGCAGTGAGCAGGTATCTCTAATTGAACAGTGTACTTAGATAGGAGGAAGAAATGATGTTAAAAAAATTGATCTGGAGGTCCACCAGAAAGGTATTAGGCATACAACTAATCCAATTGCTAAAATAACCTCAGTTATAATCTGCAAACTTGTTGCTTTTGCAACAAATTAATGAAATTCCTCACAAATGGATGAGATTATTTTAACAGCCAATAAAATATATACCTAATATACTTCTGGTGGCTTATGAATTATAGATTTTTACTGTATCATTTTATTGCACTTAAAAAATTTTAAATAACATATATTATTACAGTTATTTGTGCAAACTTTCTCAATGGAATTTTGTAATTTATATTCCAAATCTAGAAATACAAAAGCTTAAATAAATATTTAAAGATATTCATACAATTGCACTAAAAGGATGTCTAATATATACTACATTAATGTTCTAGATCAGGCCATGTACTAGATATTCATACCTGTGTAACAAATTACCCCTAAATTATAGCAGCCTAAAATAACAAACATTTACTGTCTCAGCTCCTGTGAAGCAAGAACTTGTTTTGGCTTGCTAGGTCCTCTAGAGTAAGATCTCTCTCATAAGGCAGCAATCGAAGTGTCAGGACCGTGGGTCATCTGAAGACTCAACTGGATAGGACATACTTCAAGCTCACTCAAATGGCTCCTCCCCAGACACATCATTTCCATGCCATGTGTGTCTGGTTATAGCACAGCTCATGACATGTCAGTAGTGTATTTGTCTGTTCTTGCATTGCTACAAGGAGAATCTATATAGCGATGAAGTCTTCTTCTATAGCAATAGGTTCCTGCTATTTAAAAGTCATTTGTTTCACAGAGATAGTATACATTTTCTCATGGTAGAAGCTCCTCATGGATGCAGGTAATGTGTGTATCCAGTTAGCAAAATAAAAAACATTGGCCAATAATAACTGTTTTATATCACTAGTTTTCTTTAAATATTTAACTTAGAATTTTTGTTACTGAGTCAATTTTTATATTTTGTGTTTTTATTTTATTGTATTGCCTATCAAAGGAACCTTATAAGTAAATTTATTTTAAATATAGAAATATACTTTCTCTATTTAAATATAGAAAATAATAGTAATTAGGCAATGGCTATATTAATTAGCAGTTTCAGAAGGAGAAACGACTAATAGCTGTAGATGATGCAAAAAATATGTATTGAGTGCTTCAGTTGTGTCAGATGCCATCACTCAAATTATATTAGTTAACTTCAGAATAATATATTGTGAAATTTCT
This sequence comes from Theropithecus gelada, assembly GCF_003255815.1. Lineage (NCBI taxonomy): Eukaryota > Metazoa > Chordata > Mammalia > Primates > Cercopithecidae > Theropithecus > Theropithecus gelada. The sequence goes on along the minus strand of NC_037685.1, from coordinate 85,979,440 downwards.
ATGTTCAGGTTAGGTAGAATTAAGCAAAAGTCTACTTACTTAGACCATTGGTTAACGGGTGGTGAGCCAGAATTTGGCTTATATGCATCAAAGAATTCAATATCAAACAAATTGTCTTCAAGTGAAATATTCTTTTCAGGGCAACAAACTAACCTCAGTAAAAGTAATTTATATTTTACCTATTTTGAAGGTATTTTTAGAAATTAGTGATTCACCTCCCTCCCTGCATACATTTAAAAATAAATTTATGATGATTAAGACATATGAAATAATATAAAAGCGAAATTATGAACTAATTATTATTTATTATCAACAAATGTAAAACTTACATGTGAAACCAGTCAGTATACATTATGGGAAGTGTTTTATGAATTGTAGAGCAAAGCGGGTGTGTGTGTGTGACTGGATAGAAAGAACGTGAAGGAAAGAGTTCACTGCATGCTTCCTTTTCATGAACAACAGAAAAGCAAAATACATGGGTTAATTTATAACATCTGATTTAGAGTTTCTTAATCACAGTCAGGTAGCATAATTTGGCAATGAGAGCAAATATTAACCTGTTCTTATAAATTGTCACATAAGGTAGCATTTATTCATTCATACATAAATTCAACAAATATTTATTGATTGCTCTGTGCACTAAGAAAAATGGAAAAAAAAATCGAGTCCAGGAAAGCAAATAAAGAGTAGCAAATAAATTAATAACTATTTAAAACTAAGGATTCTCAAAAGTGATAACTTTTAGGAAAAAATTCACCTGTATAATTCAATGAAGAGCACAGTAAAATGTGTCTCACTGGGATGGACATGCTAGATATTGTTGTCTAAAACTCCACTCTATTAGATGGCAATTGTTCAAAGTTTAAAAATATGAGTTGTTTCTTAAGGATCTAAGGAAGAATGTTTTATAGAAACTCAGGAAGTACCTACAAGAACCACAAGAGAGAGAGCAAGTCAGGCAAGATTGAAAAATAGCTGGAGAGTGCAGGTCGCTAGAACACAGCGTGAGGATGAGAGTAACAGGAAATAAGCTTGGAGAACTGAGACAATTGAGACCGAAGTGAAGAAAACAATTGAACTGTATTGCTGTTTTATTAGAAATCCTGTGGCAAATCTTAAGCAAAGGAGTGACTAAAGTTATTTATATTTATAAACATATACCCTGGTTGCCATTTGGGGTGTAGAAACAGGCAAACAATTTAGGAGCCTATTGGAATTGTCCTCCCCCCACAAAGTTGCAAATAAGAGACCGGCCCAGTGAATTTTGAGTGATATGGGAAAAACTGGGCAAGGAGCAGCTTTGCTCATGGAGGGGTCCTGGGTAGAAGGAAGGTAGAGATGCAATTCAAATGATCTCTACCAAAGCTATTTAAACTGAAAAACTCCAATGAAATTTATGTGATTGACTCTTGTGTAATGATGGACATAATCATAAATTGTTTATGCAGTTTTAAACACAAATTAGGCATGTACTCATGGAACAAATTTTATTACATTTTCACTATAGTCTGAGTATGAGCTATGCAAAATATATGAACATTCACATTTTACTTCTTCCGCACATTGCTCAAACTAAATGCACAAAACTGACAAATACATAATCTCCAATAGGACTCTAATGCTTTGCCCTATTGTCATGAGGCATCACACTATTATATCCTTGAGATAGAATTCTCATCAGTGTCAAAGGCTGGCAGGTATAATTCAGAATATCAATTCTACACAACTAAATAGAGGTCAAAGAAAGTTTTTGTAAATATAATACAAATATTTTTGCATTTATATTTATATTCTCCATGTTCATGTAAAATATATTTTGATTTGCAAGGTGCAGCTCAAATAAATTTTATTCTGATATCCACAATTCAAAGTTCAGATTAAACCCATAAGGACTTGTCCTTTGCTGCAAATTACCTATTTAATATGATATACAAAGAAAATTTACCTGGATGTATTAATTTTAAAGGCCTTTGGCTATACATTCATGTTTTCTCTTGGAAACTGGTGTACAATAGAATAACACATAACAAAATTAAGATGATTTTATTTTTGAAATATTGAAAACTATTACTGCTACACAAATACAATAGCAAGTTTAAATCAATTACAATTTTAACCCCTTCAATACTTCATGGATATTCAAAAATGTATAATGCCTGAGTAAATCTACATCATGTTCTATTTTCCATTTTTGGTATCTTATAAATATTCCTGCTTTTATTTTAAAAAAGAAAACCATTAATTGAATTCATATTTGTGTTAATAAAAAGTAACATTTAATATCTCAAGTTTTTGTTTTACTTTGGGCCATTTGAGATAGTTTTACTGACACCAGTGTAATAAATTTTGTTATAATCTGGGGTGACCTATTGGGATTGTTAAGCAAGCAATGTAAGACAAATCAGTCAAATCAGTTTTCAAATTGATAAGAATGTTTAAAGGTAATTGTTATGATGGTAGTTATTTTTTACTTAGAAATCTATACCATTAGGTATAAAATTTACAGACACTTTGTTTCTTGTGTACTCAATACTTTTTTTTTTAACTGATAACGCATGGTAACTGGTAATGGTTATTCATGATTATGTTTTATCGTTCAGGAATAACCTCACCTATCACTTCATGAAGTCTTTCCTAATCTCTTAAAGTAAAATTGTCTATTGTGCTCCTATAGTAACAAAACATTTCTATTTTATTAACAAAACCTTTAACATTTAGCTACATTTGGGAAAGCATGTTTTGTTTTGTTTTGTTTTGTTTTTCTTGAGACAGAGTTTCACTCTGTCCACCCAGGCTGGAATGCAGTGGTGCAATCTCAGCTCACTGCAACCTCCACCTCCTGGATTCAAGTGATTCTCCTGCCTCAGCCTCCCAAGTCGCTGGGATTACAGGTGTGTGCCACCACGCACAGCTATTTTTTTTTGTTTTTTTAGTAGAGATGGAGTTTTGCCACGTTGGCCAGGCTGGTCTCAACCTCCTGACTTCAAGTGATCTACCAGCCTCGGCCTCCCAAAGTGCTGGGAATACAGGCGTGAGTCACTGCACTCGGCCCAACCATGTGTTTTTCTCCCCATATAGGCTGTAAGCTTCTTGAGGGTAAGGCGTGTTCATCTCTTTACCTCTAGATATTAACATCATTTCTGGTTAAGGGCCACTGAATTAATGATAATCTTATACTTATGTGTCTTAGTTATCATGATTAAGCATAGAATCTTCACTAGAATGATAAACATTTTTCTAATTTCTTAGAAGAGAGCCAGTAAATGATAGACAAAGAACCCTGAAACAAGGTTTATATATGTGTCATTGTATCATTTTACAATTCTTAATCATAACTCCAACTATAAATTAAACAATAGTAGCTTTTCTCTTTCAGAAATTCAGAAAAATGTATCTCTTTTCTTGTCTACTCGTGATCATGTATTCCCAGTAACTGTGATTCCGTGAGTGAATTATCATCATCACCATTAACACTTGATACTACTGTGGTGATTAAACACCTGGGAATTTAGGAACTCATGGTGTTTATGTATACCTGTCTCTATTTCTGCATTTGGCTTTTTGTTTGTGTTTCTTGGAGTTGTGGAGGATTGCTTTGGAAACCGTGATCATCATAACATTAGTCTAGCATTATAGTGACGGTGGTCATAAGAAAATAACACCCTGGGAGGCACTGGGACTTTCAGAGAAAGTGGTCACTTACAGTATATTAACTTTCACTTTTTCCTCGTTCTAAAGTTCTAAAATTAACTTCCCTTTTTATTGTCCTGACAGTAGGATATCTTGGCATTATGATTGATTAAAATACATCTTGTTTCAAAAATTAGTTTGATGAGCCACATCACTAATGTGTTGGTGAATTATTTTGATAAATTTAAAAGTACTATAAAATAATTATCATAAACTATGTATATTTTGTTTTATGGAAAGATATCTCCTTTTAAGATGAAATGATATTTGGATTAGTTTCATAAATAGCTTGCTTTTGGTTTAAGACTCTCATTAATGAAAATGTTCATTAATTTTATTATAATCAACATTTCTTAAGAACTTATCCTGTGCCTAGATATTTTAGTAGTACATATATGTATTTCATCCCATTAAAAAAATACAAAACACTTGCAAACTGTGTCTTTAATTTCATAGATAAGGAAATTAAACTATAGAGAAGTCAAGTTCTTCTCCAATGTTACAGTGATAACATATGGCAAAGTCAAAATTTTCAACCAGGATATTTGAGTTCAGAGAAAACACTCTTAGTGATTATGTTAGAGTATGTGTGCCATAAACAGCACATTGGTTTTCAGTGAACTTCTACATAAATTTGAGTAACTGTGTGATTAAAAAAAAATATTAAAATGATGATGAATTATTAATCAATTACTAAATTTTTAAATTGGAGATATTTTAATACTATATAAGAAATTCCAGTTTTTCAGTTATCATAGCTTTCATATCTTAAGGAGTCTATTTTTGTGTTTCACTTTTGAAGATGCCTCTGTGAACCTTGCCTTTCTAAAATTATCCAGACACAACCTGAAAACAACAAAGCTCTACAGAGCATCATCTTTAGCACTGAAACAAAACTTTCTGAAAAACAATGTCTGAAGAAAAGCCACTAAGTACAGCCAAATCGAATTACTGGGGGAGACTGCCCAGAAGTCTCAGGTTTACATGGCAGGGAGTGGGTGTGTCAAAGTAGTGGGCATGCACAGTGGGTGTACCTTAGGTCCCCAAGACCATCCTCTGGTTGGATGAGTCACTAGAGGTAGTTATCACTCAGAAAATCTGTTTATACTCACCATTGTGGGTTTGTACTGCAAACAAAAGCAACAAAAATACAGATTAAAACCAGCAAAAACTAAAAGACACATAGGAAAGAGTCAAGGAGAGAATAGGCACACACTTCCCATCATCCTTTTCCGTTGTAGTAACGTAGACAGTGTTTAATTCTGCCAGCTGTGATGTGTAACAGCACATATAGTACTGCCAACCAGGAAAGCTAACCAGACTCTTGATGTCCAGGTATTATTATTATTTTTTTTAATTAAGGCTGGTTTATAAAAGCATGTAATACCTGTGTTACTACTGATCCTATTTACTGGGTCTTTATCCTTCAGTCCCTCCAGAGTCCAGACTGATACAGTGTAGCCCAAATTTTCCACCATGAAGTGCATTGTTATCATAAACTACTTGGTATGTTCCAAGACCACAGGTATGCAAACACACTTATCATTTTAAGACCTTAGAAGTTATCTCTCAAGAGTGGATCAAAGGCCAGGCCTTTCTTGGGAACACACAGAGTTTGAATACCCTAAGCCTGCTGAGTTAGTACTTTATTGCACAGCAGTTAAAACCAATAATCCCTATTTTGGAATAAATTAGTAACATATTTGCATGTTATAGAAGACATCTTGATACCTATCATTAATATAATAAATGGCAAAAGAGATGACTAAATTAAACAAGTCAAGCAGTTACAGTTAAAGAAAATTTAGGTTCTTGATGTATTGAAATAGAGGAAGTTTTGTGGGTGGAAAGCAGTCACATGTCCAACAGTTTGAGAGAAGTGTGTGTGAGGTGATCTACACACACATGTGTGCACACACATGTGAAACACAAAGCTGTCTGACAGAAGATTCCTCTGTGTGCATGAGAAGATTGCTTATACCTAGAACAAAGTTACACTCCTAGGATATACTGCTAAGTAATTTCCATAGAAAATAGCATAAAACTCAGTCTGTCAACTACTTAATATTTCTGTTATCTCTATTTACTTACTCTGGTCCTGCCTTATGTATTTCTCTAAAAATAAAAGGGTTAAGATTTCCCTTTATTTAAAATGAACAAATAAAAAACCAATATAACTACACAGCAATACTTTTGCCTCTTATAGAGGCAGCATAAAAACCATACATATCCATAAAATGACAAAACACACATGTGCAGGCACAAGTACACACACATGCACACCAGAAGGATTGTGCAAAAGAGAAGTAAAAATATAAAGAAACATTATTATAGAGAGTTAAGTATATTTAGAATGTCCTTTATGTTATCAAACTATAAACAAAAAGTTCTGTGATGAAATGGTAACACAAGAAGGTAATCACTGAACAGGAAGAGCTAAAATGAGGACGAGAAATTAAGGTCAGAGAAATTAAGCTTACCTGGATAAATATGAAAAGAAAATAGACACAGATTTAACAAAAAAAGTTATTATATATGACAGCATGACAGTTTACATAACAAAGAAGTTATATATGACAGTATGACAGTTATGAAAAAGTGTGCATACTAAAAAATATAAAGAACAGATGGTTTATGAGAAAATTAGAAAAAATTGATAGATAATAGAGAACAAAAATGAAATGACCCAAAATATGAATATTTAACATTCCCCACAAACAGAACAAATGAAACAAAACAGTCAAATATATAATTCAATACGACATTCCTAAAATGGAGAAAAACAAATCTTTGGATTAAAAGTTCAAGAAAAAAATGGTACAGTTCAATCAATACTGGCATACTGCCTGGGGCAGTTAATTGACTTGAAAGATAAATAATCCCAAAGGCAGCCTAGCAAATCTTCAAGTCAACTACAAGAAGGATAAACCAGGCTTAGTTCTGACTTCTCCATAGTAACATTCTCTACAAAAGGACGGCTGGAGCAAATATCAACAAGATTTTCAGGGAACGAATGTGACCAAAATTTAAAACTTTGCGAAATTGCTCTTCCATCATAAGGGCAATGGATAGATATTGTCAAAGAACATCATCTGAATTTAAACTCATACATTTTTATCAGAAACAAATGATCTCTCAGGAATACATCATTAACAAGAAGTAGCCAGGTAAGATTCCACTAATGCAAAGCCTTTCTGATATTTGCAGCGACACATTACATGAATAGTATTGAAACTCCTTTTTCATGAATATAAATTCAAAGGCACCTACCTTCAGAATTACAGGAATAAAAAAGAATTACAAAAGTAATATGCTAGGGGTACAATATGCTACAATGCTCAGTCTTTCTTTACTTACTAAAATAGATCAGCCTATAAAGTCATCATTTTTGTTTATTATTCAAATTTGAATCAGCAACATCACAGTATCAAGGGATAATATCAGAATTACATTTTTCATTAAGACCCTATCCTGAAGCTTTTTATAGTGAACTGCTTTGGTTCCACAATCTGTCTTGTTATAGAACTAAATTAAATTTCTACATTTTTTCTCCAAATTTATTTATGTGTGTGTGTGTGTGTGTGTGTGTGTGTGTGTGTGTATGAAATAACAAAACAAATATATCCTTAGTTTGAATTATTTAAATATATTTTATGTCAAAATCAATGTCTTTTCTGTTCATATAATTGTGACTAGAACCTACAGAGATGAAAATGAATTATAGATCCTGATCTTATGATGCAGTTATGTCCTTATAAGCCCATCATAAGTTGAAAATATTAGAAGTTGAAATGCATTTGATATACCTAACATACCAAACATCATAGCTTAGCCTAGTCTACCTTAAACATGCTCAGAATACTTATATCAGCCCATAGTTGGACAAAGTCATCTAATACAAAGCCTATTTTATTATAAAATGTGGAATATCTTATGCAATTTATTGATGATCCACTGAATTCATATAGTTTTTGCATCATAATAAAGTCAAACAATTATAAGGAGAACTGTTGTAAGTTGGGGACTATTGGTATCTTATAGCCAATCAAAGTCAATGAATGATTGCTTACAGAAATGAGCTAATTACTTCAAAAATAGTATTAAGATTGAATCCATTGGCATATATTGCTATTATAATTTATTGCACAAATGACATTTTGAGTGTGGATTAATATTAAGGTTTCAATCCAGATTTTCCAGGGAAAACTATGATACCTGGTCAGCCAGGCTATAAACCATGTTAGATATTTTGCTTTCATCTCCGCAACAACCTTATGAATAGGTTATTATTCTCATTAGCTAAATGAGAATACTGGGCCCTAGAGATGAATGATTCATACAAAACCTAAGTCAGTTATGGAGACAGAATTTTAATCCACTACCAACTGATCCCAAGATTTGTATTTTTCACAGTTGTCTTATGAAGATCTACAATCCATTGAAGATTATAGATTTCTTAAAAAATTGTTTATCAAATACAATTTTCTGTGTTTATTTTTACTTTTTCTCAAAGTCAGGGATAGAATTATGTGCAAAGAAATGTCAGTATTTTTTCTCAAAAGCAATGTAATAGATTAAAGTAAATGTATATATATAATTGTTTGGGTACCTGCAGTTATGCTGTAGATTGTTCAGAGGAAGAAGGTAATTTTTAAAAAGTTGCATGAAAGATTAGCTATTTAGATGTATAATGTGAAATACCGTAGGGGAAAGTCTATTCCAGTGCAGGGTTGTTGTTTGATTTGATGTCTATTTGTTTTTATTATCTAAGTTTAAACAAGTAAAATCTCTGACTATAGTGAGTTCCTATAGTGAAGAGAGCCAATCTATTTATTTAGCAGCTTTTCACCCGCCACTTACTGGAGTTCTGAAGGCCTGCCCTATAAATTAAGGGGATGGAGGAGGGGGAAGCATGCTTTTAATTTGACTAGGAAAGAAGGAAGAGCTTCTTTAATGTGGTTAAAACTGAAATTAGAAACTGGTCAGAAATCACTTGCTGGTCCACCTCTTTCCCTCCTCAGGTAATATAGTCATGAGTTTTTGCTTTTTGAATGCTTCATTCATTTCAAACATGTCCTTCAATTTCTGCAGCCTTTCTCTGTCATTATCAGATCAACATCCACGCTTGTGATGTTGTGGCTATATAAACAAGACAAATCACTATTCTAACCAGCAATATCCACCAACATCACCGGATCTATAAAATGTCTTAGAAAAGAATAGATAGAATCAACTTTATTTCTTGTTCAAATTACTCACAGGGCTCGATATCAGTTTGAAAAGTTATTGTTGAGTAACTTTCTCAGACAGAAAGTATTTCCATCATAAACTCAGGAGGGCACCAAAGAATATGTCAGAGAACTTTAAAACTGAGTGGGTTGTATAGATGAAACGGGGGTGGGGCGGGGGGAAGCTAGTATTAAAGAGTGTCTTGCCTAGAAATATTTTTATTTCAAATCTAGCTCTTTTGACTGATAACAGTATACACTAAATTCACAGCTACACACATACAGACTCTCTACTACAAACAAATGGCAACAATAGAGAAAATATAAATAGTGATAACAAAATATACATAAATGTCCTTAAAAAAAAAAGGAACCTCTCTGAGTACTACAAAATTCATGGGAAAATAAAACAATGATCTGTGTGGGCCTGCTAGGTCCCTGTCCAGAGAGAAAATAGTGACTAAGATTTCAAATGCAGCATATTCATAGAGACTAATGCTTTCTAACTTACATAGAGGTCGAAAATTCACCTCTTGAAACCAATGTTTAGAAAATATGAAAAAAGCTAAAGTACCTCACTAAAACCCTGTTTCTGGAGCTACGGCTTCTTAGGAAGCTGTGGGCAATAAGTCAGAAAGAAATGTAGAGGCAAAGTGTCCTTTCTATCAGTAACTATATGTGGGATATCTGTAGTATCATCTTGGGGTAGGTGTTGAATAAAAACATAGATTCTGGAACCATTGTAAAAATTTTTAGAAACAAAGAGTAGATGCACAAAACATAAGAAAGCTTCTGCATTGATAGAGAAAGAAAGGAAGACTTACACAGAAAAATAAAATTACCCCTCAAAACTGTCCTGCTTATGAAAACTGAAGGGCATATAAAACAATAAAGCTCATGTCAAAAAAGATAACCAAAATGAGCAATCAAAATACGTATTCTTTTGAGTGAAGTTATCTTTATGGAACTAACAGGGCTTTAAAATAAGTATGTTTAGGATGTTCAAAGACATGAATGTAGAGATAAGATTGTGAGATAGAGTTGATTTAATATTTTGTCAATTCTAGCCTCTCACTAGTGTACCCTCTTTCAGTTCAGAGATAGAAAAATATAAAATATTACCATATTCTCTTGCAGCTCTGTATGTAGGTGGAATGTAGGTTTTGTCAATCAGGTGCCTTCACACAGATTTGAGTCAAGGAAGGAGTTAAGTGGAGGAAGCCAGCACAAGAAGCACACGCTTTAATCAATGTGGGTTTCAGAAGGTGTGATGTGTCTCTGGACTATCAATGCAGGTGGTAGCTATTTTTTTTTCCAAAATTAAAATATTTATTCCTGGAGTCAAAGTTTGTGGCAATTTATTGATCCTGTACCATGAATAAGCTACTAGGAGCTTAGTTCCAACAATGGGGAATGTGCCCTTCCTGATTTCCTGAGGCCACCTTTGTCATTCTCTTTATGGACCATTCCCTTTAATAATTCTGGTTACAAGGTTTACATGTACACAACTAACCAATGCAGATACACACACACACAAAAGCAATAATAGCAAGATAAAGTTTTGAAGAAGAAAAAAGTAAGGGGATAATTACTCCTTTAATTGTAAAACACTCTTAAAAAGTACGTGTTACAAATATGGAATATATAGAGGGATAAATAGCATAGAATATAAAAGACAGAAATAAACCCAAATAACTATAGACTGTTTGTGTATGTTGACTACCCAAAACAGTGGAGGGTAATTATGGACTGTTTAACACATAAGGTACTACTATGTAAGACTACATACTATGAGTTACAAAAAGAGATAAATTTAAGCAATTCCTCACACCATCCGCCAGCATAAACTGCAAAACATTATGAAACTAAATGTACAGAATGAAACAGTATAGGTGCTAGAAAAAAAAAATAGGTGAATTCTCTTAAAGCTGGAAAGGTAGAAAAGCATTCTAATGATGAATTTAAAAATCAAGAGACAATAAAAGAAAGTATGGTAAATGTGAATGTGTAAAAATAACAACAAGAAAAGTAGTTTTGACTGCAAATTATACCATAGGCAAAATTAAAAAGAAAACTTGCAACATATATCATAAACATATGGCTAATCTCCCATTTTCATCAAGAGATGTCTAAATTGAGAATAAAGCAGAAAACACAAAGACAAAGCATAAGGAAACAATGTTCATAGAAAAATAAAATAAGGCCAGGCATGGTGGCTCATGCCTGTAATCCCAGCACTTTGGGAGGCCAAGGTGGGTGAATCACGAGGTCAGGAGTTTGAGACCAGCCTGACCATCGTAGTGAAACCTTGTCTCTCCTAAAACTACAAAAATTAGTCGGGTGTGGTGGTGCATGCCTGTAATCCCAGCTACTCAGGAGGCTGAGGCAGGAGAATGGAGTGAACCCAGGAGGCGGAGGTTGCAGTGAGCCAAGATTGAGCCATTTCACTCCAGCCTGGGAGACAAAGTGGGACTCTGTCTCAAAATAAATAAATAAATAATAAAAGTAAAATAAAAAAAGTGACACTTGATCAAAGATGCTCAACTTCTCTTGAGTTTACAGTGAGTTGTAACTTCTTCTACCAGATTAATAAAAATGCTAAACTTTTGACAAAACACTAGTCGTAAAGCCATGAGGAAACTCTCCTCCATTGTGAGGAAAGTACAGAATGGTAAAATGGAGGGTGATCTGGTCATATTTACCTACAGTATGAAGGCCTTTACTCTTTGACACAGCCATTACAGTCATGAGATAAATCATACATATGCCCTTGCCTATGATTAAAATGTCATTTAAAAAAATGCTTTCATACTTTGTTATAGCAAAACGTGGAATCTAATTCGTTTTACTATCAAGTAAGCTATGGTTATCTACACAATAGAAGTTCAGGCAGCTCTGTATTTTTAAAAGTGAAAAAAATCTCTGTATATGGAAAAATACATATTTTAGTATTTATCATTAAGTGGGAAAAGCAAGCTGTAAAATAATGTATATGTAACATTACATTCTGTGTAAGAGAAAAGAGCCTATTTTTAATAATTTATGCAAATAAATATTGGAAAAATAAGCACTATAATAATAATAACAATAATAAAAGCACCTAGAGTGCAAGTGGATGAGGTACAATAATTAGGTTGAAGCAATATTTTTCTCTGAATATATTTGACATAATTTAAAAATTTTAATTGTATAAATTGACTATTTTAAAAATCAGAACTAATTTAGTTAAAAAGAAATACTAAGAGAGATATATATATATATAAATAGATATACAAGAGTATATATATATATATTTAGATATCCAAAAACATTTTATTGATATGTGAAATAATCTTATGGAATATCTCAAAAACATTCCCAAACAAAACATAAATTATAAGATCTTATTAAAGTAGTAGCTTTCAGTTGTGAAATATGCAACTAAATTCTACAGAACACATGAGCAGCACAATAAAAATGACAAAATACTTAGAAATAAATGGCAATGAAAACCTGTGAAATCAATAAAAAGTGAACTTTGATATAAATCTATATGTCAACAATCATATTGTTTTATATAAATGAATAAGCTCAAATACATGAACTCAAAAAAGTATGAGTTACCCTAACTATAGTAAAAAGAAATCATATAACAAAGACCACAAATTAATATAAAAGAAAATAACAAACACAACATTGTTAATAGAGTCAATATACAAAAATGTAGTCTTTTATAAATTAAAATAGTGACATGACTTTAAGAACTACTGATATAGATGGAAAGAGTAAGAGTGAGATGAAATGAAAAGAAAGAAAAAGGAACACAATAGTGGAATGGATTTTTACGCAAATATAAATCATTTGTAGGACTGTAGAAGAAAGAAAGCTTCAACAATTGCAGTAATTGTGCATTTCTTTTTAAAATATGAAGAAATTAACCACATAATATGATTGTATGTCATTACTGGTGGGTGAAAATGTGTTTTTAAAATATTGCTTTTTGTTTGTTGTCAGTAATTCATAATAAAAAAATTAGAAGCAGACCAAAAAAAATAGTCAAAATTGTTCCTAAAGATATTGCTAGCTCCTAGGATTCTGATGTAGATTTGGCAGTAGCCACAGTGGAAGCAGTTGGAGTACAACTACCTACCAGGAGCACTTTAGGACACTGATCAATAAGATTCAATTCTGGCATTTATAAAAATATTAAATAAAATAAACATAAGGTCTGAGTTTATTTGACTGAGTGATTTTTCCTTACAAAACCATTTCTAAACAAATATAGCCTTGATTCAATATATATTACTATCAGTACTTTCATTACTAAATATTAGCGGGAAACAACAATCTCCCATTATTAAATCACCACAACTGTAATAACATGATAACATTTGTTGCCTAAAATAATGCATTTAAGCGTTTTTTCTTAATACCACAGTGTGTCTCACACATATAATTTATTATTATGTAGAGAAGCCAATGACAGAAAGTTAAAGGAACATACTTTTAATGAAAAAAGGAGATTCCTGTTTACTATGATATGAATACAATCATAATTATGAGTTAATTTTTGCAAAAGAAGATATACAAATGGCCAACAAACACATGAAAAAATGTTCATCATCACTAATTATCAGGCAAATGCAAGCTAAAACCACAATGAGGTACCACCTTACTCCGACAAGAATGGCCGTAATAGAAAAATCAAAAAATAATAGATGTTGCCGTGGATGTAGTGAAAAAGGAACATTTTAAACTCCTCATGGGAGTGTAAACTGCTACAACCACTATGGAAAACAGTGTGGAGATTCCTTAAAGAACTGAAGATGGAATTACTATTCAATACAGCAAGCCCACTACTGAGTATCTACCCAAAGGAAAAATGTCATTACATGAAAAAAACATTTGCACATGCATGTTTATAGCAGCACAATTCACAATTGCAAAAATATGGAACCAGCCTAAATGCCTATATACACACACACACACACACACACACACACACATTTTCTGATATATATATATCACAAAATACTACTCAGCCATTAAAAAAGAATGAAATAATGACATTCACAACAACCTGGATAGAATTGGAGACCATTATTCTAAGTGAAGTAACTAAGGAATGAAAAACCAAACCGTATGTTCTCACTTGTAAGCAGGCGCTTAACTATGAGGATGCAAGGCATATAAATGATTAAATGGACTTTGAGGACTCAGGGGAAAGGGTAGGAGGGGGATGAGGGATAAAAACATTGGGTAAAGTGTACACTGTTCATTAGACAAGTGCGCCAAAACCTCAGAAACCACTACTAAAGAACTTATCCATGTAACCAAAAAACATTTGTTCTCCAAAAACTATAAAAAAATTATAAATTATATGATGAATATAAATATGACCGTATTTTTTTCTGTTTTTAATGAGGTTCTTTGCTTTTGCTTGTTGATTTGTTTAAGTTACTTATGGATTCTGGATATTAGACCTTTGATAGATGCAAAATTTGCAAATATTTTCTCCCATTCTCTAGGTTGTCTATTCACCCTGTTGCTAGTTTATTTTGCTGTGCAGAAACTTGTTAGTTTAATTAAGTCTCATTTATCAATTTTTGTTTTGTTGCAATTGCTTTTGGAATTTGTATCATGAAATCTTTACCAGGGACATTGTCCAGAATGATATTCCCGTGGATTTTTTCTAGTATTTTTATAGTTTTAGGTTTTATATGTAAGTCTTTAATCCATATTGAGTTATATTTTGTATATGGTAAAATAAAGGGGTCCAAGTTCAGTCTTCTGCATATGGCTAGCCAGTTCCAGCACCATTTATTCATCATTTATAGGCAGTCCATTCTCCATTTTTTTTGTTATTGTTGACTTTATTGAAGATGAGATAATTTTAGGTGTGTGGCTTCATTAATTGGTTCTCTAACCTGTTCCATTGGTCTATGTGTTCATTTTTCGTACCAGTATCATACTGCTTTGGTTACCGTAGCCTTGTAGTATAGCTTGAATTCAGGTAGTGGAATGCTTCTTCATTTGTCTTTTGGTTAGGATTGCTTTAGTTATTCAGGCTCTTCGGTTTCATATATATTTTATACCTGTTTTTTCCAATTTTATGAAAAACATTATTGGCAGTTTGATAGGAATAGCATTGAATCCATATATTGCTTTGTGCAGTATGACCATTTTAACAATTGTGATTCTTCCTGTCCATGAGCATGGGATATCTTTCCATTTGTTTGTCATCTTTGATTTCTTTCAGCAGTGTTTTGTAATTAGCATTGTAGAGATCTTTCACCTCCTTAGTTAGCTGTGTTCATTGTGTGTGTGTGTGTGTGTGTGTGTGTGTGTGTGTGTGTTTGTGTGTGTTGTGCTCCTTTAGATTGCTTTTGGTAGTATGGTTATTTTCACAATATTGATTCTACTCATCCACGAGCATGGGATGTGTTTGCATTTGCTTATGTTGTGTATGATTTCTTTCAGTAGTGTTTTGTAGTTTTCATTGTAGACATCTTTTACCTCCTTGATTAGATATATTTCTAAGTATTTTACCTTATTTTATTTTATTTCATTTTATTTTATTTTATTTTTAGCAGCTATTGTTAAGGGAGTTGAGTTCTTGATTTTTCAGCTGAGTCACTGTGGGTGTATAGCAGAGCTACTGATTTGTGCATGTTATTTTGTCTCCTGAAACTTTGCTGAATTTATTTTCCAGGTCTAGGAACTTTTTGGATGAGTCTTTAGTGTTTTCTAGTTATACAATGTTTTCATCAGCAAACAGTGACATTTTGACTTCCCCTTTACTGATTTAGATGTGCTTTATTACTTTCTCTTGTCTGATTGCACTGGCTATTACTTCCATTACTATGTTAAACAGAAATGGGGAAAGTAGGCATCTTGTCTTGCTCCAGTTCTCAGGGGGATTGCTTTCAACTTTTTCCCATTCAGTATAATGTTGGCTGTGGGTTTGTCACAGATGGCTTTTATTACATTAAGGTATATCCCTTCCATGCCAATTTTGCTGAAGGTTTTAACTACAAAGGAATGCCAGATTTTGTGAGATGCTTCTTTTCTGTGTATATTGAGAAGATCATATGATTTTTGTTTTTAATTATGTTTATATGGTGTATCACATTTATTGACTTGTATATGTTCAACCATCCTTGCATCTCTGGTATAAAACATACTTGATCATGGTGGATTATATTTTGATATGCTGTTGGATTTGGTTAGCTAGTATATTGTTAAGAATATTTGTGTTTATGTTCATCAGGAATATTGGTCTGCAGTTTTTTGTTTTTGTTGTTATGCCCTTTTCTGGTTTTGGTATTAGAGTGATAATGGTTTCACAGAATGATTTAGAAAGGATTCCCTGTTTCTCTGTTTTGTGGAATAGTATACATAGATTTTGTACGAATTCTTTGAACGTCTGATAAAATGCAGCTGTGAATCCATTTGATCATGGACTTTATTTTTGTTTGCAATTTTTTTCTTACAATTTCAGTCTCACTGCTTGTTATTGGTCTGTTCAGCGTTTCTATTTCTTCCTGATTTAATCTAGGAGGGTTCTATAGTTCCAGGAATTTATCCATTTCTAGTTTACGCATGTAAAGGTGTTCATAGTAGCCTTGAATGATCTTTTGTATTTCTGCAGCATTGGTTGCAATATCTTTTATTTCATTTATAATTGAGCTTATTGGGACCTTCTCTCTTCTTGGTTAACCTTACCAATGGTTTATTGATTTTATTTATCTCTTTTTTGTTTCATTTATCTTTTTGTTTCAATTTCACTTAGTTCTGCTCTGATCTTTGGCATGTCTCTTACTCTGCTGGGTTTGGGTTCAGTTTGTTCTTGTTTCTCTAGTTCATTTAGGTGTGAGGTATAAGCTTAGATTGTCTATTTGTGCTTTTTCAGACTCTTCGATGTAGGCATTTAAGGCTATGAACTTTCCTCTTAGCATCACTTTTGCTGTATTCCAGGGTTTTGACAGGTTGTGTCACCACTATAGTTCAGTTCAAAAATGTTTTAAATGTCCATCTTGATTTCATTTTTGACCCAATAATCATTCAGAATTAGGTTATTTAATTTCCATGTATTTGCATGATTTTGAGCGTTCCTTTTGGAGTTGATTTTCAATTTTATTCCACTGTGGTCTGAGAGAGTACTTGATGTAATTTCAATTATTATTTTCTTTAATTTATTGAGACTTGCTTATTGGCCTATGATATGGGCTATCTTGGAGAATGTTCCATGTGCTGATGAATAGGATGAATATTCTGCAGTTGTCGAGTACAATGTTCTGTAAATATCTGTTAAGTCCATTTGTTCCAGGGTGTACTTTAATCCATTGTTTTATTGTTGACTTTTTGTCTTGAGGACCTGTCTAATGCTGTCTGTGGAGTGTTGAAGTCCCCCACTACTATTGTGCTGCTTTCTATCTCATTTCTTAGGTCTAGTAGTAATCATTTCATAAATTTTGGAGCCCCAGGGTTACGTGCATATATATTTAGGATTGTGATATTTTCCTAGTGGACAAGTCCTTTTTATCAATTTGTAATATCCCTCTGTCTTTTAAAATTGCTGTTGCTTTAAAGTTTGTTTTGCCTGATACAAAAATAACTATTCCTGTAGAAGGCTGTTCAATGTCTATATCATTTAATAGACTTGAGAGATTTTCTTGGTGTTGATTTTCATTTTCATTACATTGTGGTCAGAGAACATGGTTGGCATGATTTTGTTTCTTTTGAATTTGTTGAGAATTGGTTTATGGCCAAGTGTGTGTTTGATATTAGAGTATGTGCCATGTGCAGATGAGAAGAGTGTATATTCTGTCATTCTAGGGTGGAGTGTTCTCTAAGTGTCTGTTAGGTGCATTTTGTCAAATGTCAAGTTTAGTTCCTGAATATCTTTTGTTAGTTTTCTGCCTCAGTGGTCTCTCTAATACAGTGTTTTGTGTGATGACGTATCCTACTGTTATTGTTTGTTTATCTAAGTCTCTTTGTAGGTCTCTAGAAACTTGTTTTATTTTTCTGGGTGCTCCTGTGTTGGGTACATATATGTGTAGGACAGTTAAGTCTTATTGAATTGAACGTCTTATCATTATGTAATGTCCTTCTTTGGCCTTTTTGATCACTGTTGGCTTAAAGTTTGTGTTTTCTGAAATAAGAATAGCAACCCCTGCTCTTTTATTTTCTGATTTCTTGAATTTTTTTCCATATCTTTATTTTGAGCCTGTGGGTGTCATTGAAGAGATATGTCTCTTGAAGGTAGCATATAGTCAGCCTTGCTCCTTCATTCAAGTTGCTGCTCTGTGCCTTTTAAGTGAAGGTGTTTAGCCCATTTAGGTTAATATTGATATGTGCAAATATGATTATGTAATTTTTTAATTGTTTCTTATGTACTTGATTGTGTAGTTGTTTTGTAGAGTCAACTGTCTACGCATTTAAGTATGTTGTTGTGGTGGCTGGTAGTGGTCTTTCATTTCCATGTTTAGCACTCCCTTAAGAACCTCTTGTAAGGAAGGTCTGCTGGTAACAAATTTCCTTAGCATTTGCTTGTCTGAAAAGGATTTTAGTTTTTCTTTGCTCATGAAGATTAGTTTGCTTGAATAAAAAATTCTTGATTGGACTTTTTTTTTTTTTATCGATGCTGAATATAGGCCCCCAATCTCTTCTGGCTTGTAAATTTACTTCTGAAAGGTCTGTTGTTAGTCTGATGGGTCCTCTTTGTGGACCTTCTCTCTAGCTGCCTTTAATGTTTTTTTTCTTTCATGTTTACCTTAGAGAATCTAATGACTATGAGTCTTGCGAATGGCCGTCTTATATTGTATCTCATGGGGGTTCTCTGAATCTTCTGAATTTGAATGTTGACCTCTCTAGTGAGATTGGAGGAATTTTCATGGACATATCTTCAGATATATTTTCCAAATTGCTTGCTATCTCTCACTCTTTCTCTCGCACCAATGAGTCCTAGGTTTGCTCTTATTACATAATCCCATATTTCCCAGAGGTTTTATTTATTTAGTTTTTGTCTGACTGAGTTGATTTTTTTTTTTTTTGAGATGATGTCTTACTCTGTTGCCCAGGCTAAAGTGTAGTGGTGTGATCTCAGCTCATGGCAACCTCTGCCCCTGGGTTCAAGCCATTCTTGTCTTTCAGTCTCCCGAGTAGCTGGGATTGCAAGCACCCACCACCACACCCAGCACACTTTTGTATTTTTAGTAGAAACACGGTTTTGCCGTGTTGGCCAGGCTGGTCTTGAACTCGTGACCTCAAGCGATCCACCCACCTTGGCCTCTCAAACTGCTGGGATTGCAGGTGTAAGCCACTGTGCCTGGGCTTGAGTTGATTCTAATAACTCGTCTTTGAGTTCTGTATTAGTCTGTCCTCATGCTGCTTATAATAAAGACATAACTGAGACTGGGTAATTTATAAAAGAAAGAGGTTTAATTGACTCAGTTCCACATGCCTGGGGAGGCCTCAAAATCATGGCCAAAGAGCAAAGCACATCTTCATGGCAGCAAGCAAGAGAGAGTTTGTATAGAAAAACTCCCCTTTATAAAACCATCATGTTTTGTAAGATTTATTCACTATCATGAGACCAGCATAGGAATAACCTGCCCCCATGATTCAATTACCTTTTACCACATCCCTCCTATGACACATGGGAACTGTTGGAGCCACAATTCAAGATGAGATTTGGGTGGGGACACAGCCAAACCATATCAAGCTCTGAGGTCTTTCCTTAGCTCAGTATATTCCACTGTTAATACTTCTGATTTTATTGCATAATTGTTGTAGTGAGTTTTTCAGCTCTATCATATCAGTTTGGTTCTATCTTAAAATGGCTATTTCTTCTTTCAGCTGGTGTGTCATTTTACTGGATTGCTTAGATTCCCTGTATTGAGTTTCATCTTACTGCTGAACATCATTGATCTTCATTGCCATCCAGATTCCAAAATCTATGTCAGATTTTTTAGGTATTTCAGGTGGTTAAGAACCATTGTTGAGGAGCTAATGCAACAGTTTGGAGATAAAAAGACACTCTGGCTTTTTAATTTGCTGGAGTTGTTGCCCTGGTTGCTTCCCATCTGCATGGGCTGATGTTCCTTTAATCTTTAAAGTTGCTATCCCTTAGATGTGGCTTTTTGCTTTTGTATTATTTAATGCCCTTGAGGTTTTGACTGTAGTGTAAGTTGGGTTCAGTTGACTGGCATTATTTCTGGATATATTCATGAGAATAAGTCTCAGCTCCACATTCCTAAGCTGTGTGCTCTCACCTTAGGGGGCTGGGACCAGGCCAACAGCTTTGCTCTCCGGCTTTTCAAGGTTATATCCTCAAGGTATTCTCAGTCTGCTGGCAACAATACTGCAATGTTTGGGGATGCCAGTGAAAGTGCTTCATTGTGGGTGGTGTAAAGGGGCATGGAAAACAAGAAGAGAGTTATCAACGTTGGGGAAGGAAGAAGACAAATTAGATCTGTGTACAGCATCCTAAGAATTTTGGATTCAATGGAAGTCATTGGAAGGTTTTAAGTAGGGCAATCATATGGTTGAATTTATATCATTTTAGAAAACTGCTCCAGTTGCTGTATGGTCGATGAATTCTATAGAGACAAGGGTAGAATGGCCAGTCATGAGATAATCACATCCTACGTTAAAAAATTAGGATTGAGTTAAAGTCAGGTTTTATTCTAAAGAGAGGAGAATAGGATTATTGCAAAAAGGAGAATACTGATCATCACTTGCAAATGTCTCAAAGTCAGACAGAGAAGGGATTCTCTTTTCTAGAGAGGAGTAAACAAAGGTAGAAAGAACCTAGTGAAAGGAAGTAGAATGAAGTGTGGGCAAGTGGATTTAAAGCATAGAGATGGTGGATCACACTGGACTTCATAGAATGCTTTACCCTGGTGTCAGTCTATTTTCTAGAGGGGGCAGTAAGAAGGTGTTGTTTGTTGAGAGGTTGTAAGGACAAACTGTATGACTCAGACTGAGGGTGCATCAATATTCAGGGTCTAAGGTAGGAAAGATGAACTAAACTTTGATCAAATCACTGTAATCAGCATTGCATTCCAATTGTTCACTGGTGACAAACACATTAGTTAATCATGGATGAGGCAAAGAATGGGAATTTGGAGAGTCTGTGTCTGGCCTTGTTAGAGAAGAACAAACAGGCATTTTGAGTCTTAACTCAAATAGGGAAAGTCATATGGGAAAGATCGTTCTTTGCTTTGTCTGTTTTCCAGAACACAAAAGCGTTAGGGGACTTGTTAAACTTTTTTTTCAAAGATCATAGCGGTCGAGTAAACTGCAGCACTATCAATGGACAATGAGAAAGCAGCAAAAGTTAATTAATTTATATATAAAAACATTTGTTTAGAATCTATGTTCCAGCCATTATTCTAGGTAATGGTTATGTAGAAGTTAGCAAAACAGAGAAATTTTATTTCCTCATGGAGCTTTCATTTTTGTGGGCAATAATAGAGAATAAACAGATACAAATTATTATATATAACAATGCAGTGTAAGTAATAGATCCTACGAAGAAAAACTAAGTGGGAATACAAAAATGGATGGGGGATTCTTTTTACGATGGATTTGTCAGGAAAAAAAGTCCATGCAATAGGATAATATTTGAGCAGATATGTGAATAACAACAGGGAGCAAAACCATGAGGTTATCTGGGGGAATATTGATTTGGGTAGAGGCACAGCAGATACAATAGCTCTGAAGTACAAGTAGACACCAGTTTGATGTGATGGAAAATGAATGAAAAGAAAAATGATGGGGGTATACCCAAAGGACAGATAATGCCATATCATGTAGCTTTTATTAAAAATTTGAAATTTATTTTTAATGCAATGGGAAATAATTGGAGAAAATTAAGTAGAAGAGTCAAATAGACTGACTTGTTTTCTTTTTTTTTAAGTTATACTTTTATGTCTTTTTTATTATTATACTTTTAAGTTCTAGGTTACATGTGCACAACGTGCAGGTTTGTTACATATGTACATATGTGCCATGTTGGTGTGCTGCACCCATTAACTCATCATTTACATTAGGTTTATCTCCTAATGCTATCCCTCCCCGCTCCTCCCACCCCATGACAGGCCCCGGTGTGTGGTGTTCCCCTTCCTGAGTCCAAGTGTTCTCATTGTTCAATTACCACCTATGAGTGAGAACATGCCGTGTTTGTTTGTTTTTTGTCCTTGTGATAGTTTACTGGGAATGATGGTTTCCAGCTTCATCCATGTCCCTACAAAGGACATGAACTCATCCTTTTTTATGGCTGCATAGTATTCCATGGTATGTATGTGCCACATTTTCTTAATCCAGTCTATCATTGATGGACATCTGGGTTGCTTCCAACTCTTTGCTATTGTGAATAGTCCTGCAACAAACATATGTGTGTATGTGTCTTTATAGCAGCATCATTTATAATCCTTTGGGTATATACCCAGTAATGGGATGGCTGGGTCAAATGGTATTTCTAGTTCTAGATCCTTGAGGAATCGCTACACTGTTTTCCACAATGATTGAACTAGTTTACAGTCCCACCAACAGTGTAAAAGTGTTCCTATTTCTCCACATCCTCTCCAGCACCTGTTGTTTCCTGACTCTTTAATGTTCTCCATTCTAACTGGCGTGAGATGGTATCTCATTGTGGTTTTGATTTGCATTTCTCTGATGGCCAGTGATGATGAGCATTTTTTTCATGTGTCTGTTGGCTGCATAAATGTACTCTTTTGATAATTGTCTGTTCATATCCTTCACTCACTTTTTGATGGGGTTGTTTGTTTTTTTCTTGTAAATTTGTTTGGGTTCTTTGTAGATTCTGGATATTAGCCCTTTGTCAGATGAGTAGATTGCAAAAATTTTCTCCCATTCTGTAGGTTGCCTGTTCACTCTGATGGTAGTTTTGTTTTTTGTTTTTTGATTTTGTTTGTTTGTTTGTTTGTTGCTGTGCAGAAGCTCTTTAGTTTAATTAGATCCCATTTGTCAATTTTGGCTTTTGTTGTCATTGCTTTTGGAGTTTTACATATGAAGTCCTTTCCCATGCCTATGTCCTGAATGGTATTCCTTAGGTTTTCTTCTAGGATTTTTATGGTTTTAGGTCTAACATTTAAGTCTTTAATCCATCTTGAATTAATTTTTGTATAAGGTGTAAGGAAGGGATCCAGTTTCAGCTTTCTACCTATGGCTAGCCAGTTTAGTCTATGGCCATACCACCCTGAATGTGCCCAATCTTGTCTGATCCCGGAAGCTAAGCAGGGTCGGGCCTGGTTAGTACTTGGATGGGAGAATGGTGTTCAAAGAATTACTCTGGCTTCTGTTTGAAAGAATACAAATACACAAACAAGGAGACAAGTAGGAAAATCTTTGGATTAGCTCAGGAAGCAGATTTTGGTAACTGAAACTACAGTGGCAGCAGTAATAGAAAAGAAAGATACTAAGAAGTAGTAAATTGCAAGCTATTACTCAAAGTTAATGCAAAATGGCAAAAGGATAGTAATGTAGTAAAATAAAGGCAGATAAAAAGCAGAATCAGTGATGATTCTGAGATTTTTTACTTTACATTTGGATAAATAAAAAAACTAAGAGTAGAAAGTATTGGTGATATGGTGGAAATACAGAATTCTGTTTGGGATATCTTATGCTTGAGACTTTGAGATGGTTATAAGGCTGGCAAGAGAAAAATTACCCAAGTATATCTACATTTCAAATGATAATATTCCATTATTAAGCATGAAGATATTTAATATAATATTCTATTCTGGCACTTAGAGTGTCTAAGAAAAAGCTGTAATTTTTTATTCATTGGCATATAGATAGAATTTATACTCATGACACTGAATGAGATCACTGAGTTTGAGAAACTAGATAAAGAAAAAAGTCCCAGGATTAAGCCCAACTTTCAGCTATTTTAGAGAAAAGGATAAAATAATTATGATGATGCAATGATGCTACTGATGATGATAATATTAGAAGTAATACTTATAATGCAGCAGGATAAAGTTATCTGCCTCATTCTCCCCTTTGCACCTGTAACTCATACCTACATCAAAGTTATACATTAAAGGTCAAAATTATTAGTAAAAATATTTAATTTTCTTATCGATACTTCACTATGAAGCATCTCAGGGAATCCTGGAAGAAATCTCTAGATTGATAGGCTTTAGGATTAAGAATAAGGTTCGGGGCCGGGCGCGGTGGCTCAAGCCTGTAATCCCAGCACTTTGGGAGGCCAAGACGGGCGGATCACGGGGTCAGGAGATCGAGACCATGCTGGCTAACATGGTGAAACCCCGTCTCTACTAAAAAATGCAAAAAAACTAGCCGGACGAGGTGGCGGGCGCCTGTAGTCCCAGCTACTTGGGAGGCTGAGGCAGGAGAATGGCGTGAATCCGGGAGGCGGAGCTTGCAGTGAGCTGAGATCCGGCCACTGCATTCCAGCCTGGGCGACAGAGCAAGACTCCGTCTCAAAAAAATAAAAAATAAAAAATAAAAAGAATAAGGTTCGGAGGAAGACTTTACATAGAGTGATACATAAACTGTTATGTAAAGCTGTATGTGTGTATTTATTTACACACTTTTCAGAAATTTCAGTATATAATGTAGGAGTAAAAATAATAAAAGTGAACGTGTGTTCAACCTGAATAATACCAAATCCTTTGTTAGAAGCTTTTGGTAAATAAAAACATTTAATCTCTACTAAGTAATAGTTACAATTACTTTCATTTATCAGCTGAGGAAAGTGATTTAGCAAATGGCAGAGACTAAATTTGATTTTATTATTTTGTTCTCAAGTATTATTATTAGACTAAAAGGGGAAAATAGTACTGTTCTTAAACATAAGAAAACTATAAGATAGGAATGGGATTTGCAACATCATAAATTAATTGCCATTAAGATTATACTAGAATCTTTGGTTGCTTCTGGTAATAATGTTGATGCTCCATATTTATTGAATGATTATTAGAAGCCGGGTAGCATTCTATGTGCTTTATAAGCATTAACTCCTTTTATTTCTTATAATTACCCTATAAAAAATCAAGCATTGGAAAGATGATAAATTATACAAAATTCTGCAATTTGTAAGTGGCAGGGTAAGGGTGTAATATCCAAACTTTAGTTCTAGTGATAGTACACTTAGCCACAACTTCCTGTGGTGTATTAGACCATTCTTTCATTACTATAAAGAAATGTCTGAAAGTGAATAATTTATAAAGAAAATAAATTTGATCAGCTCATGGTTCTTCAGGCTTTACGGAAAACATGGTGCTGGCATCTGTTCAGCTTCTAGAGATGCCTCAGAAAACTTACAATCATGGTGCAAGTTGAAGTGGCAGCAGGCCCGTCACTTGCCGAAAGTAAGAGCAAGTGAGAGAGAGTTTATGGACGTGCCACACACTTTTAAATTATCAGATCTCTTGTGAACTCAAGAATGAGACTCACTTATTACCAAAGGGATGGCCCATGCCATTCAGGAAGGATCCACCCCCATGATACAAACACTTCCCACCAGGCTTCACCTCCAACATTGGGAATTATATTTCAACATGACATTTGACCAGGGATAAATATCCAAACTGTAGTATTCTGCCCCTGGCCCCTCCTAAATATTATGATCTTCTCTCTTTACAAAATATGATCCTGACTTCTCTACAGTGCCTCAAAGTTTCAACTCTTTCCAGCACTAACCCAAAAGTCCAAAGTCCAAAGTCTCATTTGAGATAAGGCAAATCTCATCCACCTATGAGCCTGTAAAATCAAAACTTTCAAGATACAATAGGGGTACAGCATTGGGTAAAAATAGCCATTCTAAAAGAAAGAAATTGGCCAAAAGAAAAGAGGCTGTGTGCCCTGTACAGGTTTGAAAACAAATAGGGCTGTAATTAAATCTTAAAGCTCCAAAAGCATCTCCTTTGACTGCAGGTCCCACATCCAGGGCACACAAGTGCAAAGGATAGGCTTCAAATGTTTGGGCAGCTCTGCCCCTGTGGCTTTGCAGAGTTCATCCCCTGAGGCTGCTGTCGCTGGTTGTTGGGTGCCTGTAGCTTTTCCAAGTGCATGTGCAAGCTGCTAGTATATCTACAATTATGGGGTCTGGAGGGTGGTGGTCCCCTTCTCTCAACTCCACTAGCCAGTGCCACATTGGGAACTCTGTGTGGGACCTCCAGCCCCACATTTCCCTTTGGCACTGCCTTAGTAGAAATTCTCTGTGAGGATTCCATACCTGTAGCAGGCTTCTGCCTGGGCACCCAGGCTTTCTTATACATCCACTAAAATCTAGGCAGAGGCTGCCAAACATTCTTCATTCTTGCATTCCGTGCACCTTCAGGCTTAACACCACATGGAAGCCACCAAGGCTAATGGCTTGTGCCTTCCAGAGCAACAGCATGAGTTGTACCTGGAACCCTTTGAGCCAAAGCTGGAGACAGACAGAGTAGCTGGGATGCTAGGAGCAGTGTCTTGAATCTGGGCAGGGAAGCAGGGTCCTGGGCTTGGCCCACAAAACCACTCTTTCTTCCTAGGCCTCTGGGCCCATGATGAGAGGGGCTGCCGTGAGGGTCTCTGAAATAATCTTCAGAGTCTTTTTTCCATTGTCTGGGATATTAGGGGTTGGCTCCCTTTTATTCATGCAAACATCTCTACCAAGTGGTTGCTCCAAGCCTGCTTGATTTTCTCTTCAGAAAAACACGTTTTTTTTTTTCCTTGCCACGTGTCGAGGCTGCAAACTTTGCAAACTTTCATGCTCTGCTTCCTGTTTAAATAGAAATTTCAACTTTAACTCATTTATTTACTCCCACATCTGAAGTAGGTTTTTAGAAACAACCAGGCCACATCTTAAATGCTTTGCCATTTAGAAGTTTCTTCTGTCAGATACACTCCGTCATTACTCTCAACCTCAAACTTCCACAGACTCCTAGGATATGAACACAATGCAGCCAAGCTCTTTGCTAAGGTATAACATGTATGACCTTTGCTTTGGTTCCCAATAATTTTCTCATTTCTACATGAGACTCCTTCGGCCTGGACTTCACTTTCCATACCACTGTCAGTATTTTGGTCACAACCATTTAACTAGTCTCTAGGAAGTTCCAAACTTTCATTTTTCTTTCTTCTTCTGAGCCTTCCAAACTGTGCCACACTGTGCCCATTACTCAATTCTAAAGTCACTTCCACATTTTCAGGTATCTTTATAGCAATGCACTACTCCTCAGTACCAATTTCTTGTACTAGGCCATTCTTACATTATTATAAAAAAAATCTGAGACTGGGTAATTTATAAAGAAAAGAGTCTTAATTCACTTATGATTCTGCCTGCTTTACAGGAAGCATGGTGCTGACTTCCGCTTGACTTCTAGGGAGGCTTTGGAAGACTTACAGTCATGGCAGAGGGTGAGGCAGGAGCAGGCATGTCACATGGCAAAAGCAGAAGCAAGTGAGAGAGAGTGAGGGGAGGAGGTGCCACATACTTTTAAATGACCAGATCTTTTGTGAACTCGGAGCAAGAGCTCATTTATCACCAAGGGCATGGACCAAATGATTCATGAGTGATCCACCTGCATGATGCTAACAGCTCCCACCAGGCCCCGCCTCCAACACTGGAGATTACATGTCAACATGAGATTTGGGTGAGAAAAAATATTCAAACTATATCATACAGCCTGCTTATAGGTAAGAGAGCTGAAGTGCAGAGATGCTAAGTAACTTGATCAAGATCACACCATGGAAGAACTCCACATACTTAACTTCAACTCTCCAATCCCTGATTGTGACAGCAATCACAAATGATTAGACTAAAGCCTCAAAATGCAAAACAACAACAACAACAAAAACCTTAAATATCATATATACTGTCATAGGCTTCACATCAGCAGACAGAGGACAATTAAGCAGATGGGTCTTACACTATGTCGTTAAGTCTAGCAATACCAAAATTTGTGAAAAATCAGCTTTACAACAGAATGTTTCTTTATAAAATACAGAGCTTCCTAGAGAAGACCTCTGGCAAGAAGAGCACTTGGAAGATAAAGTAGCAGTTGCTTCAGGTCCTCTGTTTTCTGCTAGGGATTATTTGTCCCTAATGAACATCACAGTATATCAAAGCTCTTTGAATCTTTTTACATGGACAAAACCATTTATAATATTCTGTGATTTTTTTTTAATACAGAAACTTTGCAAGAGGAGGGATCAGAAGATATTATGTCATCAGACATCATATAATTTGTCAGTTGTCAGTTGCCTACGGCAATGGGCGAGCTGTCATTCTGCTTCTGATTTTAGTTTATTGTATTTAACTTGACTTGTTTTCTGGGGCCACTAATTAAGTTACAGGTAGCTATTAAATAAAAACATCATGATTTTATATTATAGAAAGAGGATGGGGATGTTTTCAAAGATGAATTATTTACTCATTATTTGACAGCTGAACATTAATATTTCTTACCTGGAAATTTGAAAATGAGGTCCCAAAATAACTTATACTTAAATGGATATGAACTTTGATTTCTAGGGTAACCTCCTTTAATCAGTGTAGTAGTGCTAACCTGAACCCTTTTTACTGTACCATAATGTATAATGTTCATTCATAATTACTGATTAATAGGATATGAAGTCAGTAAAGTGTTATATCAAAAACAACTGATTTGTTGCCCCTTGCTAATAAGTGGCTGAATTCTACCTTTTAATTCAAGAGTTTTCTGTACATTCATAAAACATTTATTTGTGTCTTCTTAATATTTTATTTCCACTAATTATACATAGCATATTAAATTCAGCTATTACTCAAAGAGACAGTATCCACTGACTGATGAGAATGTAGCATCTTTGTCTCCGTAATACATTACTAGAAATAATGATTTTACAAGTGAGCCACTTCTACATATGCTTGCAGATTCTTTGTCCTATTCTATTGTTTAATGTCTGTTTTATTTGTTTGTTTGGTTCATATTTGCATGTTAGACAAGCAGATGTTATGTTATCTTACATACCACAAAGTATCATTTTAATAAATATTTTAAAAATAAGATTAATGGATCGTAACAGTTTCAAATTTTCTTATGATACATTCTCCTTAGGTCTCTTATACCCGGAGTGACCAGATCATTACTTATAGACCAGCTCTATGAAAAAAATAAGAGGTTATATTTGGGGTAAGAACTATAGTATTAGTTATGACACATTCCAGATGGAGAGAGAAATATTCAGCTGAAACTGTTCTCATAACTTGTGGAGAGTGTGTGTGTGTGTGTGTGTGTGTGTGTGTGTGTATGTATGAGAGAGAAAGAGTGGGAGAGACAGATACAATTTGTGTATTCATTGTTGTGTGTCTCTGTGAATTAGTCTTATTTCTGCATTTCCAAATTCTACAAGAGAAAATGTTGTGTCTTGAATCTATCTAATTCAATTCAGCTAAATGAAGAAGCTGTAGTACACGAAGCATTTTTCCAGGTGTGCACTGCATCTGTAGAAACATTGTTCCTTGAAATTCTATTTAGTTTGGAAACTCAAAGAGAAGTGAATTGAAATGAGTTTGAATGTTGAATACTACAAACATTAGAATATGTTCAGTTACAAATGACACAAGGCTCCAACATAAAAACAAAACAAAATAAACCCCACAATACTTGAGATTATGTAAATAAGAAGTAACTGGGTGGGAATTTCTTTAGGCATATTTGGATTTCAGAACTCAATGATAATATTAGTACTTCACTTATGTCAATTTATCAGCTTTTATTTTCCTTGTGCTGGCTTCATCCTTGGACTTTTCATGGTAACATGAAGTATCACTATCTCATTACCTTCAGGCCCTAAAACTACTCATTCTTCAAAAGGCAGGGGAGGGTGGGGGACAGAATATTTTTTTCAAGAAACCCCAGAAAAGATTTCTTTGTGTCTTCTAAGTTTAAATTGGTTCTCATCTTCTCTCAACATATCACAGTGGCCAAGGGAGTAAAATACTTTGACTCTTCAAATCTGACACACAGATTAATCCCTGAGCCAAAAGGAACCAAAACATTCATATTGTCTCTGTCCTAACTATAAGAATATTTCAGAAGCATTTTATAAAGACCGTGTTGTCTAATGAATTGAGCGCAACTAAACCGATTTCATTGAGAATCAACAATATACTTAGCATCATGTCTTGTACTTTATCAGAGAAAAGGAAAAATAAGAAGTAATTCATATGTTCCTAATTTAGTTTAGAAGGCAGTCATTCCAACACAAAAGACACTGATACAAATATTAAAAGTGATACAAAATACTTTGGAGTTTAGGAAAGAGATAAATTGTCCTATTGTAATTGAGCATTAAACATTGCTTTTACTTTGAATATATTAGTACTCAAGTATTTGATTTACAATATTGAGGTACTTTATTCCCTACAAAAATGGTGAAGTCAAACCTAAGGATGTGACAAACAATATTTAGTGCAGTGCCCAGAATTTTTCTAGGAATACATGAATATTTCAACATCATTTAGTAAAACAATATTTTATTGTCAGGATAATGAGCTAGGTGCCTATCTACTATTCAGTAGTATGGAGTAGTAATTTTTAAAATTATCAAAGTGATTTCACTTCTTTCAACTGTACCACTACACTAAATTTTAACCATGGCCCTCTCTAAAAGCTTAACTTTAGGCAAGTGAGTTTAATCACATTAAAATTACAATTTCATGACTGAAAATACAGATGTAACGGAAAGTGAAGTGCCAGGCTAGTCAAAGGCAATCAAAATGCCCATTTTGAAAAATGAAAAACTAAGTAAATAAGAAAAGTACAATAACCATTGAAGTGTGGTGGAGGAGCTATCAAATACAGTATAAATCACCCCTTCCACCAAGGGCTATAGGACACAGAGAACCAGAGCCAGAAATAGATATCTCAATCCTAGTCCTACCACTACATATTTATGAGACTTTAGAATGTTTAATTTACCTTTACCTACCATAAAATTGGTGCTCATACAAAGAAATCCTCAAGAACCTTCTGTTCATTACATTAATTATCTAAAAATTAGAGATTGTGAGAAAGTAGATAAGGTGGGTATTGATAGGGATATAAAGATTCTTGAGGAGAATTATCACCTGAAGACAAAAGTAGTTTCTAATAAATCAAGTTAAAGTCCAGGTAACCAAATCAAATTCATATAAATCTTCATGTCTACATTTGTATTGCTTTGTTAAAATGCCAATACACATATCATGTTTTGTATGCAATATCTCACAGCTTTCATAGTAGTCCCATTTCTATAAATGTTTAAAGAGTAACTGGAGATAAGTGATATCATTTAGCTAAGAAGGCAACTTGAAAATCTAGGCTAAATGTAATGTATAGTACTGAAGCATTCTAAGCAGGAATGTAATTAGATTTGGTTATCCACTCTAAGAGGACTATACTTGAGGACGATCCCAGAATTTCTGTTGGGTGAATTTTTATTCAGAAGGGATAGAGACATATAAAAACCACACACTCTAAATGTAATTGATAGTGTTTAATTCTTTTTTGTTTGTGTGTTTTGTTTTGGTTTTGGAAAAGTCAATAGCATTGCTCAGAAGAATGTGTGAATTCATTCTTTTAAACAGATCTTTAAAGGGCATATATAGTAAACATAATATGTCTAAGAAGGTCAAAGATAGTCAGAATATGTTCAAACTATTAATGCTACTGGGAATACTTTCAAAAAGCATTTTCTGCATTTATTTTTTCAAATAAAATAGTCGCTGAAATTTGAAAGAGATTGCTAGGCCTTCTATGATTCTTACATCATTCAGATCAATGTGAGCAATTTAAGTCTTATCATAGTCATCATTATCAAATATTATTAGATTATACAGGATCTCTGACATCCTGAGCTTTATATGTGTGACTAAAATACTATTTTATACATTGTATTATTTGAATGTAATATTTTGATTATGCTGTAATGATGTAGGATAACCCTGACTACCCTTCAAGTAAAAGATCTTTCCTGATTGAAACCTCTATTAGCCATATAGCATTTCCATATTTATAGTGCATCGACTTGTACCCTGCATTTCAATGTTGCTTATTGGAATTTGAACTAAGCTATATTTGTCTAATGGCTGGCAATTTTATGTTGTTTTTTTGATGCAAAATTTCATTGTTTTTCAGAGAGCATCATTTTGACACACAGGAATCCAGCCTATATTTACTGAAGAAAACAATTTGACTGCAATCCTTAAAACATACAACTCATGGTTTCTGTGTTGACAGAATATCATATTAGATGTAGCTGGCACCTGCTAGAATATCATTTTTATTTTTCTACCTGTGTGTTGTAGCAATAAAGGAGGAAACGTTTTTTTGTCTTAGACCTGAATAATAAGAAAATATTTTTTCTTTCAGATTTATGAAAGCAAACACAACTAAATAATAGAAATATGCATTATTAATCTAAGTAAATATGATTTTCCACTTAAATGATACACTTTAAATGAAATATACTTCCAAATAAAAGTTGCCTAATACTGTCAATTTTTAAGACATACTGTGAATTAGATATCGGGCATAGTGATAAGATACAATATATAATGGTTATTTCACCATAAATAATTTCAAGTCAATGCACTTACTGTATGTAAGAGTAGTTATGTTGTATAAGCCAGTTGAAATTTTATGTTGATTATCAGAAAAGCAGGAAATAGAAAAGTCAAAATCAATAAGAAAATGAAAAGTGAAAATACCATAAAAAGTGTAAATATCCTGTTGCATGTTTCTGAAATGATTTTCACCTTTAGAGATTTTTCTCTCCTATGAAGATTTTTCTCTCCTATGAATCTCTCTATGAAGATTTTTCTCTCCTATGAAGAAGTATCACAGACAGTATCTGCAGTGTACTATATTATTCTTATTCTCAATTACTAAAGAACATAGAAACCATAAGAACTTCAAAACAACATTATACCAGCTTGATTATAAACATGTGGACACTGAAATGAAACATCTTATTCTTCACTAGGGAAGAAATTTCCTGAAGAAGATAAAAAAGTTCTCAACCCACATTTGATACAGTCTTCCAAATTTTAGCTGTTACCTAGTTTAATACTGCTAGGCTAAAGGAAAGAAGACAAGAACCCTGCATACTTAGGCACGGTGAGACTCTAAGCCATTGGGAACTGCACGTGGTTTAGTGGAATGCAGAGCACAGTTAAGCAGGATATACATATTCTAAAGTTTGAAAGCTATTTGTAAAATTCAGAGAATTCAAACTCTACCCTCTAGGCAAATTTTAATTAAATAAAAAGTAATGATTGTATATTCCCTTAGTAAACATTTTTTAAATCCACAAAATAATTATTTCAAAAATGGGTAACACTGAATATTTACTGTATATATATATTTTTTAAATTTATTTATTATTATTATACTTTAAGTTGTAGGGTACAGTGCATAACGTGCAGGTTTGTTACATATGTATATTTACTGTATATTAAATGATATCACTGTGTCAATGTTGTAGAGGTTCAGGGTTGTGGTATTTGCAGTTCACTCTCAAACTGTTGAGCAAATAATAATAGTGATATTATAAGATGTGTGCTTGTTTATGTAGCTTTGTGTATATGTGTCTGTATTGAGTGAGAAAGCAAGTATTTCAAAATATGAATGCTATGAGTATATATATTTCAATTTTTAAAAGAAAAACTGGAAAGATAAACATAGTTATATTGTTTTATGAAAATTTATTTTTATTAGATTTGTAATAGATTGTAGAAGGTCATTTCATTTTTTGAAGAATAGTTATTATTTAAAATTTTTCAAATACTTTAAATAGAGCAAAAATAAATAATAATTTTAGGGAAACCTATAGTTGTTTATGTTATATTTTATTTGATGAACTTGAAGTACTAATAGCATTTATTGACTTAAGCTGAACAACATACTTGGAAACACGTTAAGTTCAGTAAGTTAAAACAACCATGTCCTGCTAAGTCTCATTGTAAGCCTACTTACGTTTAAAAAATCTAATGCTAGTTCAATGGTAAATAAATTCAATAAATAATTGAGGTGATTAAATTTTCTGCCCTAACACATTTTATTTTGAATTCTATTTGAAAGAAAAAAATACTAACAGCATAGAGATCAAATTCAGCTACCTATTTTTTCAACTTTTAAATATGCATTTATTGTCTACAGTTTGCTAAGCTTGTGGTGATTTCTAGGGCTATAAACATAAATTTATTCATGGATCTTAAGTGGCTCACGAACATTAGTAAAGCATATTTGTCAGCCGAGCATAGTGCCTCATACCTGTAATCCCAACACTGGGAGGCTGAGGTGGAAGTATCACTTGAAGCGGGGAGTTCAAGAACAGCCTGGTAAAACATAGTGAGACACTGTCTCTACCAAAAACAACCAATAAAAGTTAGCCAAGAGTGGCTGCACCTGTAGTTACTCAGGAGCCTGTGATTGGAGGATAAGTTGAGCACAGGAGTTTGAGATGGCAGTGAGCTATGATCATGCCACTGTACTCCAGCCTGATCGACAGAACAAGAGCCTGTCTCTAAAATCAATCTGTAGGTCTATATATAGATATATATGTCAAGATAACTTTACTTTGTAGATTACTAGTTTATTTGCTTATTTTTTTAAATGTATTCATTAGGAGGTATATATAATGTGTTTTGGGGGTCTTAAGAATAGTAAACAGAGTGAAAAAGAAAGAATATTCGTGTTAAAATTCCTAAAATAAAGTATTAAACTTATCTGTGAAAGGTATGCATTTCTGTCTGATATTTTATATGAAATAATAGGAACATAATCATATATAATATTTTCTATAAAATGCTTAACAGGTTTTCATAACTTAAATTGTACTTAATATTTTAAAACTATTAGAAAAATCACAAATATCAGAATTTCCTATGAGAAATAGGTGCAATGCTATCCCAAAGGAATTTAGAAAGGTTTTCTTTATTAGTCAAAGAGACATTTCCAAATATATTCAGATTTCTGTGTCATTAACATATTCACCTATAGCCTTATGAATATTTGAGTTTCTATCTAGATTGTTTTACCATACTGTATTGTATGTGCTTATATTCTTCTTAAAAAGAAATATGGTTTCCCCAGTTTGTTTTACCTGAAATTATCTAGCTTGAATTTCATTATGAGGAAATTCTATAAAGAATTATTGGGAATATTTGACTCAGACAGACTGCATTCTGGTACTCTTTTTTTGATATTTCATTATTTAAAACGCATTTCAAAAATTGCATCACATTGGTTTAGAACAAAATAGAATGTCTGACATTGACTTTGTCTTGACTTTAAAAAATACAGATTATTTAATATAAGAACTTGTAATTTTGGTGTACATCATTGTTTTTTATTTTAAAAATTAGCTCAGTTTGATTTAATAAAATTCGACTAAGTGTATTTCTGTGGAATTATCTAATGCAAAGCACATTCTTTTTACCGTATTTAACACCAATAGAATTGTGAGGCTCTGTAGCTATGATATACTTTAGAAATTCAATAAAATTTTGTAAAATAGTAGAGAATTGGGTTAACAAATTAGAGCTTTAGACCAATATTCCACAAGGAACAAGTTCACATATTTCCATCTTGAACATTTTTACTTTCGGATCTTTGAGATTCAGAATTGACTCTTTTAATATTTACTAATTTTTATTTTTAATTATTTTAGGTATATAATAATTGTATATATTTATGAGGATGTAATATTTTGTGACAGGCATAAAATGCATAATGATCAAATCAGGGAACTTGAAATGATAAGCACTTCAAGCACTTATCACTTCTTTGTGTTTAATATCAGGATCTGAAATCGAGGCAATAATTAATAGCCTACCAACCAAAAAAAGTCCAGGACCAGATGGATTCACAGCTGAATTCTACCAGAGGTACAAGGAGGAATTGGTACCATTCCTTCTGAAACTATTCCAATAAATAGAAAAAGAGGGAATCCTCCCTAACTCATTTTATGAGGCCAACATCATCCTGATACCAAAGCCTGGCAGAGACACAACAAAAAAAGAGAATTTTAGACCAATATCC